>NC_053028.1:592981802-593169666 GCF_003073215.2 Triticum urartu | reverse complement strand
GGTACATATGGGAAAATGCATATGTGATGAGCATGATGCTCAGAAAATAAGAATAAGCTTCTGTCCAGGAAGCTCCCAGGTATAATGGACGTACATGTTCAAGGATGTGTACATCATAGGTGCACGGTTTAGCCGTGCGAAAGCTTTAAGGCTTAGAAAAAAAGGAAGTACGAAAAGAGAGGGAAAATAAAGGAAACAATAGGGAGAAGGAGACAAACAAATAGTTCGGCGCTAGGCATAGAATCTTTGGAGTCTGGCCACGTTCCAGGGGTTCGGCTCTAGGCGATTGTCTGATGCAGCACGCAGGCGGTACGCTCCTCCAGTGAGAACTTCGTCAATGATGAAGGGACGACCTTCCCACTTGGGCTTGAGTTTGTCCTTTTTCTTCTCTGGCAAGCATGGAACAAGTTCGCCAACATTATAAGTCTTGGCCCGTACTTCTCTGCTTTGATATTTGCGGGCCTGTTGTTGATAAAATGCGGAACGGGCTTTTGCAACATCGCGCTCTTCCTCCAGGGCGTCTAGGTTGTCCTGCCGATCAAGCTCGGCCTCTCTCTCTTCGTACATGCGCACTCGAGGTGAGTCATGAATAATATCGCAGGGCAACACAGCCTCCGCGCCGTACACCATGAAGAAAGGTGTATATCCAGTAGTGCGGTCGGGCGTGGTCCGTAGCCCCCAGAGTACGGAGTCGAGCTCCTCAACCTAGTGCTTGTCTGATTCTCTCAAAGACCGCACTAGCCTGGGTTTGATGCCGCTCATAATAAGACCGTTGGCCCGTTCAACTTGGCCGTTTTTTTGCGGGAGATAGACAGAGGCATAATCGAGCATGATGCCCAAATTAGCACACCAAGTTTTCACTCATCGGCTGTGAAGTTGGAGCCGTTATCGGTGATGATGCTGTGTGGAACACCATAACGGTGTACCACGCCGGATATGAACTCTATCACTGACCCCGCCTCGGCCGTTTTAACTGGTTTGGCCTCTATCCACTTAGTGAATTTATCCACCATGACCAGTAGATACTTCCTCTTATGGCTTCCTCCTTTAAGGGGTCCGACCATATCGAGCCCCCAGACCGCGAAAGACCAAGTGATGGGGATCGTTTGTAGAGCGGTGGGGGGCATATGGCTTTGGTTGGCGAAGAGCTTGCATCCGACGCAACGTTGGACCAGGTCCTGTGCATCTGCTCGGGCCGTCAGCCAGTAAAAACCTGTATGGAAGGCCTTGCTAACAAGGGCCCGAGCTTCAACATGGTGCCAGCCGAGACCGACATGAATTCCAGCCAAGAGTTGCCGCCCCTCTTACTCGGAGATACATCTTTAAAGAAATTCGGTAGCGCTTTTCTTGTAGAGCTCTCCATCATGGAGCTTGCATCCTTTCAAACGCCAGACAATGCGGCGAGCCTCATTCTGATCCTCTGGGAGTTCTCTCCTATTAAGGTACGCCAAGAAGGGTTCGGTGCATGGGGCAATGACTGCCATGATGAGATGGGCCGACGGTGCTATTTCGGTGGCTGAGGCACCAAGGATATTGTTGTGTTCGGAATCTGGGGTTGTGTTCGGATCCGGACTGGTGTTGCCGCTCTCCCCTTGCCACACCATGGACGGCTTAAAAAGCCTTTCCAGAAAGATGTTAGGTGGGACGGGGTCGTGCTTAGCGCCGATGCGAGCAAGGACGTCCACTGCTTGATTGCTTTCTCGAGCCACGTGATGAAACTCGAGCCCCTCGAACCGAGATGACATTTTTAGGATGGCATTGCGATAAGCCGCCATCTTCAGATGTTTAGCATCAAAATCTCCATTTATTTGAGATATTTCAAGGTTTGAGTCCCCGCGCACTTCCAGGCATTGTATGCCCATGGAGACAGCCATCCAGAGACCATGCAATAAGTCCTCGTATTCGGCTGCATTATTGGAGTCTGTGTATAATATTTGGAGCACGTACTGGACTACGTCTCCAGTGGGGGATGTCAAAACAACACCCGCTCCTAATCCTGCCAGCATTTTGGAACCATCGAAATATATACACTACAAGAAATATGTCAACTTGTGACCACCACTATTGGTCACTGAAAGGTCATTGTATTTCATTTGCGACCTTTTTGTGACCAAAAACAGAAGGTCAAAAGCTGGCGGTCATAAACTGACTATAGCGACCTTTCTTCTGGAATGGTCGAAGACGTTTATGACCAAAATACGTCTACTGTGGCGTTTTGGTCACTAGCAACCTCCCCAGGTCACGTAGGCATCCAGCGTGGCAATCTGATGTGGCACAAGATTCAGCCCGGTCCAATTCGATTTTCTACATGGGCCTAGCCCAACAATTCGGCCTATTTGTCTTTTTTTTTCTCATATTAATTTTGGCTAGGTAGATGGGCCAAGCCCAACAATTAAGCCTTCTCATTTTGGGGCCGTGGCCTTTTCTGCTAGAAAGTTTTAGTTTTTTCAAATGGGTCCCAGATGTCAGGTTCAAGTACGCGGGTCCCAGCTAGCAAGTTCATATTCTTCATATTTCAATTTAACAGTAAATAAATAACCAGTATTTAAATTGGCACAAACAAAAAACACACATAATACTCCAAATATTATCAGCCAGATTTAGTACAGAGCTCCTATTGTACAAATAACATATACTTTGCAAGCTCTACACATGATACTCCAAACATTCTCTAGAAGCTCCTTCGATAACAATCACAAACAGAACAGTGATAGGCCCTGTTCCTACTCCTGTCAGGACTGGGCCAATAGAACACTGATAGGCCCTGTTCCAACAGCGCGCATGCTTCTCCTCCACGCGCCCAGGTCAGGTCCAGCAGCAGTAGCGATCCAGGGGCGTTTCTAGCAGCATCGAGGCGGTTGTGGGCGCATCCTGCGGGAATCAACAGCAGGTCCTTCTTCTCCTGAAACAGCATCAACAACAGGTCAACAACAGCATCAACAACCGGTCAATAACAACATTAACAGCAGGTCAACAACAACATCATAAACTACAACAGTTTGACGGTAGCATCAGTTTGACAGAGGCAACAACAAAGAACAACCTTCCATGGCATCATGTACTAAACCTACAACATTCTGATTGTCCCATTGGAAACAAAAATTCCAATGGATTAAGCCATGTTTGTACTAAACCTACCATATATTCCCATCTAATTTATTCCAATGGATTATGCCACATTTGTACTGAATCTACAACATTCTAATTACCTGCAACAAATCAGTAGCATACATGACATCAAAGGGATGCAAACTAGATAATTTAGTAGTCTTCTACACCACAGAACAGTAGGCATTCTAACTTGCAGCAGCAAATCCGTAGCTAGATGACCACTAACAACACAAATCAGCTCGAACACTCAGTCCTCGACACGACGGCCAGCAAGTAATCAACCATGGAACCGAGGCCAAACTCTAGCATCACAGAAAGCAGAGGGGAACAAAGGGGTGGAGGGGCTCACCATGGGGGTGTTGTTGTTGCTCATCCATGGTCGGTCGTCCTACATCCATCCGGCTACAGCTGCTCATTCATGGCAGGAAACCACATCACATCTCAGTCAAGGGAATGGAGGGTAAGGGAAGAAGAAGAAGAAACTGAAGGTAAGAAGACCTGGGTGGCGTCGGAGCAGTGGTGGAGGGGCATCCTCCATGGCATAAGGGCAGGAAGATGAAGACGACGTCGTCCATGGCGTCGGGGCAGGGGGATGAAGACGGCGTCCTCCATGGTCCACCACAGGGAACCCCTGCACGCACCAGATCAGGTCACGACGCGGTGTCGAAGCTAGAGATCGATGCATCTTCAATTCAAAACTGGATATCAAAGAACAATGTACAGAAGAACTTGTCATTTAGTTCTGCATGATCATCACGGTCTACAATAACAATACAGCATGGCCTTCTGGTTCTGTAGGTAATTGCAGTGCCTTGCAATGCCCCTAAATGCCACAAAGAAGAGCTTGTTATAGTATTTTTATATTCATTCAGGACAGCATCTTTTATTTTTCTTGCAAAAGGACAGCAGTTAACAAATATAATTACTCCCAAGAGAAGGTTTGAAAAACCCAACATGTCTAGGAAACAACTGTTCAGTAAAGTGCAGCGGTTGGATAAATCTGTCATGAACATCATTTAAGCGAAAAGTGTTCCAACTATTATGGAACCACATTTTTGTTATCTGTTTATCTACACACATTTTACTGTCCTTGCATTTTTTCTTCATTCGACTAAACAGGACGGGCTAAATGTTCAGAAAAAATGCAAGTGTATGTGGGCTCTTATTTTGTTTACACTCCATAAACAGAAAGAGGTTACTTGCAATATGTGATGCTGCTGAAATAGTTGACACTCCACACTTTAGAATAAGGTATGCATAGATAACTAGTTAATAGAGAAGAAAAACACTACTAGTAGATGCCAGTGTTCGATGCCCCACAAAAGAATTAGTCAAGCCGAACACAATCGCCATAATTGAAGTTTGCCAAAAATAGAAGTTTCATCAACTAATTGCTCTTGAATTACTAGTAGATAGTAATAGATAATCTCATCAACAGAGAAAAACTTCAGTGCAAGACAAAGTACATAATATCTAGAGTGTGTAGTTTTAGTCAAGAGAATAAACTCTGTAGATTTGGAAATATTGTGATCTCTAAGTTGTAGTGAATGGTACCTACCAACCTAAATTACCTTTTTCTATCTTTATTCTTTAGGGAATAAGGTACACCTGCCAAATTATATGTCAGACTGAAATTCACTAATTTGGCAATACCTAATTACTAATTCACATGCATATCTACTGAGTACAGATCATGTCAAGTGCCAAAAATGAACTGTGACTCAATTAGTAACTAGTGAAAATTACAACTGATGTACCAGAGTACTTTGCAGAAATTGGTGCTGTGAAGTGAAGTACAACAGTACTCTGCTCCAATTGTTACTGCAAACTCAAGTACAAGAGTACTTGGAAGAAATTCACCAACAACACACGTACAGGAACACTAGACATACAAGAGAGGGGTTGATGGAGAAAAAGGTTACCCTGAGCGTTAGCTGTTTGGTGGGTCTAGCTTACTGCTGCTACTCCACATATCTTTGACTATGTACAGAGCAAGATGGAGGGTTCTAGCTTACTACTGCTACTCCACATATCTTATTTTACTTAACAGAGCAAGATGGAGTAACCCAAAAAAATAATAGAGCAAGCAAATGTACTCTAAATGGCGTTCCTAAAACTTTCTATGTTTGTTATCAACATGGAGTTCCTAAAACTTTCTGGAATCAACTAATTTATAGAATTAGTTTCAGAACATCGATAGATCCCATGGAGACACAATTCTCCTTGGAGGACAGGAAGGTCTGCACATCGCCGGTGACGGGCTCCTCCATTTCCCCGGTCTCGCCAGCGACCTTAGACCTAAGGCTGGTGAGAACCTATGACCCAACCGTCTTGAACTGCAGAAACCCACCACACGAAGAGTTAAACACAGCTCTGAATCAACAGATAAAAGACAGACATGACATAGTTTCAAATAGCCCGCCAGACAAAAAAAGACAGTTCAAAGAGGGCAACGCACCAGCGGTAGGTAGTTCGTGGGTGCCTTGCGGATCCTGTCAGCGAGCTCGGCATCGAAGGCGTCGAGGTCCTCAATGGCGATGGTGACATGGTCACGGTTGTGCACGAGGCTCTCGTTGGAAACAGAGAAACGCATCCACGGGTTAGCCTAGACCGATTCGACCAGATCTAGCGAGGAAAGAGGGGGCGGGAGGGGGTACCGGTAGGGGAAGTCGCCAGTGGGGTCGGTGAAGCCGCAGAGGAACTCCTTGAACTTGCGGAGGGAGGAGTGGCGGGTGATGTCGGCGGCGGCGGGGTCGCCCTGCGGGAACTGCGCCTGGTCGCTGTAGAAGACCGCGCCCTCGTCCCAGCTTGACATGGCGGCGGCGGCGCGGCGGCGAGGAGGAGGTGGACGAGGATGAGCGGGCGCCGGCGGCGGCGTGCAAAACCACAGGTGGAGCTCCTCTCGTCAGGCTCAGGTGCGGGGAATCGTGGGAGGAGGCTGCGAGGACGGGCGCGCTCGGGCGCTTGCTCAATCTCCTCGGGAGAGGGGAGGCCATAGGCGGCGAGTTGTGGGAGAGAGGAGGCGGTGGGAGGGTGGTGGCGTGAGGAGGGAAGGAGGCATGGCTCGGGTGCGGCGCGAGGGAAGCTAGGGTTTGGACGAGTGGGTGAGACGGACGAGGGGTGAGAGAGTGAGGGGGACGAGGGCTGCCGGCGAGGGGTTGTCGGCGACCGGGGTTGGGGGAGAGGATAGAGGACGGCGGGGGCGGCGGCGGCTGGGTGGTTGGGGATAGAGAGATTGAGACGGAGGAGGAGTGAGACGGTTGGGGGTGGCGGCTGTGGGACGAGAGGGGGAGAGTGGATCGGGGGAGAGGAGTGGATCAGGGAAGTTAGGGTTTTGGTGAGAGGGTGAGGGGGTGAGGGCTGCCATTGGATCCAGAAGCATCCGACGGTAGTTGATGCATGATCCGCGTGATATGCCTTTGGACCAATCAGAGCACACCAAACAATTTGAAGATTTTTTGACCATATAAATTGGTCATGATTGATTACATACAAATTTTTCATTTCATTTTTCAATGCTAAAAATGAGTTTTTTTTAAGACCTATCAAATATTTGTTCAAATGAGGTCATATTTTGCACAAGTTTACATCTTAGATTGGCAAACAACATTGACAAAGGGAGTTTTTATTTCTTTTGCATGAAAAAACAATTTTCCATTTTTTGAGTGCCCAAAATAAGTTTTTTTGTGAAGGACTTACCATATATTTGTTGCAAAATTGTACTAAATCAATTTTCTAAAATACTAGGCCATATATAATGCACAATTTACCAAGTGGTTGGGTGTAAAAAGTTTTGATCCACCTCTCGTGAAAAAGACAAATTTCCGCAGATTTAGCAGGAAGCGAGTAAAATTTCAACTGCAGCTGCCTCGTAGTTTGCTCATTATTTTTTTTTCAAAAATCATTTCTAGGTACAAAAGTATCTATTTAATCAGAGAAACACCAAAAAAAATCCAAGATTCAACCACTAGCTAGGAACGGTCATTCCCGTCGTTTTGACCGCATTTTGAAACGGGCATAAAAAATTCAAAAAAATCAAAAAAATGGAAAACCTTCGGATTGTGTCATCATATGTGACCAAGTTTACAGGAAAAATAATAAACTTGTAATATGGAAATTATTTTTAAAAAGTGTTCTAAAAAATGAGTTATCATGTGTGAAGATTCATGGCTTTCAAGTCAAATGATCAATCTTATGGCCACATTCATGGCATAGTTTGTTCAAATGATCTCATATTGTGCACAATGGTGTATCTTGGAATTTCAAACAATGTTTCCTAAGGGAGTTTTCATTTTCTTTGCACGGAAAGTTCATTTTCCATTTTTCGAGTGCCCGAAAAGAGGTTTTTTGTGAAGGACCTACCATATATTTGTTGCAAAATTGTACCAAATCAATTTTCTAAAATACTAGGACATGTTTAATGCATAATTGACCAAGTGGTTGGGTGTAAACAGTTTTGATCCACCTCTCGTGAAAAAGAAAAATTGTCGCCGATTCAGCTGGAAGCGGGTCAAATTTGAACTGCAGCTGCCTCATAGTTTGCTATTTATTTTTTACAAAAATCATTTCTAGGTACATAAGTATCTATTTTATCATAGAAACACCAAAAGTTTTCCAAGATTCAACCACTAGCTAGGAACGGCCAAGCCCGCCGTTTTGACCGCATTTTGAAACGGGCATAAAAAATTCAAAAAAAAATCAAAAAATTGGAAAACCTTCGCATTGTGTCATTATATGTGACCAAGTTTCCATGAAAAATAATAAACTTGTAATACGGTAATTATTTTAAAAAAGTGTTATCAGAAATGAGCTATCACGCGTGAAGATTCAGGGCTTTCAAGCCAAATGATCAATCTTATGGCCACATTCATGGCATAGTTTGTTCAAATGATCTCATATTGTGCACAAGGGTGCATCTTGGAATTCCAAACAATGTTGCCTAAGGGAGTTTTCATTTTCTTTGCATGGAAAATTCATTTTCCATTTTCCGAGTGCTGGAAATGAGGTTTTTTTGTGAAGGAACTACCAAATAATTGTTGCAAAAATGGACCAAATCAATTTTATAAAATACTAGGCCATGCTTAATGCACAATTGACAAAATGGTTGGGTGTAAAAAGTTTTGATCCACCTCTGGTGAAAAAGACAAATTGTCGCCGATTCAGCTGGAAGCGGGTCAAATTTGAACTGCAGCTGCCTCATAGTTTGCTATTTATTTTTTACAAAAATCATTTCTAGTTAAATAAGTAACTATTTAATCAGAAATACATGGTTTTATGGAGAGACATCGACGTTTGGACGGTAGCCGAGGGCCCCAACTCTAGAGCGTGTAAGCTCGCATGCCCGCCGCGTGGTCACCACGTGACCGTGGCATTGCCATGTGTTCTGGGCAGCCTAGGCATGTCTAGTGGGTTGGGCACTCCCCAGTTAGGTGCTAGGAAGAAAATCACAACATAAGATTCTCACGAGGAGACCGATCGATGCTCAAACATGAATAAACAGCCAAGTGTTTGATTTGCGGTACGGGAAATGCACATGGCTAATGGGCGTGAGTTTTGGATGAGGATGATCAGTTACTAAGAAGACCGTCTTCACAAATTTTCACCTCAAAAGAAGGAGCCTAGGTGGTACTTGCTTTACAAATTACCACATTGGACATAAATACAAATGTTGAAGCTGGGCTCAAAATAATGAATGGATTGAGCTAGCATTTGGTGGAGGATGGTTATTTGAGAATAGGAAAGCACTATAGAAAATGGATACCATTTGGACATGCCAAAGTGGTACTTCCTTCATAAAGTGCTGCTCTGAACAGAATAGGAAAATGAATATTTTCGAATTATTTTTGAACTAGGCAAGGAATGTTTTTGACACATTTGATGAAGATATGATCCAAAACATTTATGAGAATTTTTTGGTAATTTTTGGAATAACAGAAATATAGGTTGCTTCACAACCTAGGGCAAAAACTGCCACATGGACATGACACATAGGCAAAACTGATGAGATGGCGCCTAGTCATCACAACCCACCACAATCTACAAGGCTATGACCATCTATATTGGTCATTAACAACTAGAAATAAGGCAGCGGACTAGCACTGTTTGCTTTGTGACCATTTCGTGTAAGGAAATTACGACCTTTCTGACCAAAATGGTCGCAATGGTTTAGGTTTGGAGCCCCCTAAACAGCTTTTGACCAATTGGTCTGAAATGGTCATAGATCTATGACCAATTCTTCTAGGGTCACTGACAGAAGGTCACTAGTTGACATATTTCTTGTAGTGATAACTCAGTTGGAATATGTGTCGTACTCTTTAGGGAATTCGTCCTCTGTCCATTCGGCGACGAAATCCACCAGTACTTGGGATTTGATGGCTCGACGCAGTTTGTATGTTATGTCGAATAGAAGGAGCACAATGGCCCATTTGGCTATCCGGCCCATAGCATCATGGTTGTTTATTATATCATTGAGTGGTACTTCGGAAGCCACCGTGATAGAACATTCTTGGAAGGAGTGTCATAGCTTCCGGGATGCCATGAAGACCGTGTATGCTATCTTTTGATAATGAGGGTACCGGGATTTGCATGGTGTGAGGACGGTGGACACGTAATATACCGGCTTCTGAAGTGGGAATTTGTGTCCGTCCTGCTCTTGTTCCACAACGAGCACGGCTCTCACCACCTGGTGTGTTACCGATATGTATAGTAACATGGGTTCACCGACGTTCGGTGCGGCCAGGATTGGGTTGCTCGGAAGAAGGGTTTTTATTTCCTCCAATCCGGTTGTTGCCGCATCCGTCCACTCGAAGCGGTCGGTGCACCGGAGGAGGCGATATAGTGGCAATTCCTTTTCTCCCAATCTAGAGATAAAGTGGCTTAAAGCTGCCACGCATGCTTCGAGCTTTTGGACCTGTTTAAGGTCCGTTGGCGTAGCCAATTGTGACAAAGCTTGGATTTTGGCTGGATTTTCTTCAATTCCACTATTGGAAACGATGAAGCCCAGCAGCTTTCCGGCAAGTACGTCGAAAACACACTTTTCCGGATTGAGCTTGATGTCATATGCATGGTGGTTGTCGAATGTGAGACGTAAATCATCTATTAGTGAGTCGAAGTGCCTAGTTTTTATGATGATGTCGTCCACGTATGCTTCAACTGTCTTGCCGATCTGTTTCTCCAGGCATGTTTGAATCATGCATTGGTAGGTGGCCCCAGTGTTTTCGAGCCCGAAGGGCATGGTGTTGAAGCAAAATGGCCCATATGGGGTAATGAATGCTGTTGCGGTTTGATCGGACTCCTTCATTTTGATTTGATGGTATCGAGAATGTGCCTCGAGGAAGCACAGTGAGTCGTGTCCTATGGTGGCATCGATAATCTGGTCTGTGCGGGGCAGGGGGAAGGGATCCTGTGGCACCCCGGCTTAGAGAAAACCGGAACACCCCGTATTCCAGCCTAGAGGTCGAGGTGAAGTCTTCTGGAATATGACACTGCTTAGTATAGAACAAACCAGTTTCTCTATTACAACACGAATATGAATACAAGCGTTCCGATATTACAATGAATAACATCGGCACTGCAACATTATGCCAACCATGGTTGCTCCATACAAGCAGCATAACAACTCGAAGCAGCGGAACAATTACTGGCAGCGGAACAACGAACGGAGATGATGGACTCCAATCCATAGGGACTCTGGCTGGAACGTTTATCCTAGCTCGCGAACACGGGAACAACACCAAACAAGCAAGAAATCCAGGCATGACCTGCAAACTGGCATGACACGCCAGGTCAGTACATTGAATGTACTTGCAAGCTCACAATAACCAGAAGCATTCAAGACAAACAACAGCATGGCAATTACAGGTTAAGCAGGAACTCTCATGAGATCATCAGAATAACATGGCATGAACAACATGAACATAATACTGCTAGAACAATATGATCATGGCATGAACAACATGAACATAATACTGCTAGAACAATAGGATTATGACATGAACATATAAATCTGACGATACCAGCATGCAACATGATGACACTATATGCACCATTTACTTTGCTCGAGTTACCTCGTAGCCAAACAGTGATCCTTCCGGCGATCCCAACCATGACCAACACTTGGTCTCAAACAGTGATCCTTCAGGCAATCACAACCACGACCAACACTTGGTCTCCAACAGTGATCCTTCCGGCGATCACAACCAACTTATCTCATACAGTGATCCTTCCGGCGATCACAACCAACTTATCTCATCATCGAACCGGGGTTGTTATTAAACACATTATTATTATTATTATTACTGTTGACTCACAGTGTGACCAACTATGAACTGGGCCCTTATCCGCGGGCGCGGCTATCGATAGATTTAATATACACTCTGCAGATGTTAGTACACTGTACCCACACTAAGGAACCCATGGCCTCGCACTCCCATTCAGGTGGACCAACGACGTTCCGACAAAACCGATCTACTGCCATGACACTCTCCTGGCCACACCGACCCACTCCCAACTGGGCTAGTCCTGGGTGGCACCGTGTCTACCAAAGTCACAACGACCACTGTCGTGGCCAAAACGTCCCTCACGGGGACCGTCCCTCACAGGGACCGGATGCATAACAACAACAATGGGCACACAAGGTTATGTCTGCTTACCAGGCCAGGTGTCGGTGTGAAAACCGGCGGATCTCGGGTAGGGGGTCCCGAACTGTGCGTCTAGGCCGGATGGTAACAGGAGGCAAGGGACATGAAGTTTTACCCAGGTTCGGGCCCTCTCGATGGAGGTAAAACCCTACGTCCTGCTTGATTAATATTGATGATATGGGTAGTACAAGAGTAGATCTACCACGGGATCAGAGAGGCTAAACCCTAGAAGCTAGCCTATGGTTTGATTGTTGATGTGTATGTTGTCCTACGGACTAAAACCCTCCGATTTATATAGACACCGGATAGGGTTAGGGTTACATAGAGTCGGTTACAATGGTAGGAGATCTGAATATCCGTATCGCCAAGCTTGCCTTCCACGCCAAGGAAAGTCCCTTCCGGACACAGGACGAAGTCTTCAATCTTGTATCTTCATAGTCCAGGAGTCCGGCTGAAGGTATAGTTTGGCTATCCAAACACCCCCTAATCCAGGACTCTCTCAGTAGCCCCTGAACCAGGCTTCAATGACGACGAGTCCGGCGCGCAAATTGTCTTTGACATTGCAAGGCGGGTTCCTCCTCCAAGTACTTCATAGAAGATTTTGAACACAAAGATAGTGTCCGGCTCTGCAAAATAAGTTTCCACATATTGCCATAGAGAGAATAATATTTACACAAATCTAATCTGCTGACGTATTCCGTAGTGTGACAACACACCACGGCCAAGCTTTTATTCGAACCATTTTACTGTCCCATCTTAGCGCGTTACGCGAGGCGGTCTGCTTGGCACATCTTGTTAAAGCAGAGATCGTGTCCCCTTATTCCGGGATTCTCATCAATATGGGCGTGGGTAACCGAACCGCGCCATTGATTACGGCGCTTGGAGATAAGCGATGTTTACCAGGCTGGTGGGGACACATTGTTGCGTCCACCCATATAAGGGGATAAGGATCCACCCTTTCACCCACGCCTTCTTCCTCCTTTGCCTATCCATTCTTGCGCACTCGAGCTCCAGCGCCCAAGTCCGCACTACCACCTCAACCTTCTCCAGTCATGTCCGGAGCAGGAGGCAAGTGGATGGTCTCCTCCGTCACGGAGGGACACATCAAAAAGTTGAGGAAGGCCGGATATCTGGCTAGCGATATCGCGCACCGGCTTCCCGAAAAGGGGCAGCTCATCCCCACTCCTAGGCCCCATGAGAGGGCGGTATTCCTCCCCCATTTCCTCCGCGGACTGGGCTTCCCTCTGCATCCATTTGTCCAGGGGCTCATGTTCTACTACGGCCTGGATTTCCACAATCTGGCCCCGAACTTCGTCCTCAACATCTCGGCGTTCATCGTCGTGTGCGAGGCGTTCCTCCGGATCCGCCCCCATTTTGGCCTATGGCTTAAGACTTTCAACGTCAAGCCGAAGGTGGTGCGCGGCAGCCAGGAGGAGTGCGGGGGTGCCATGGTTGGCAAGATGGCCAACGTCCTGTGGCTCGAGGGCTCCTTTGTGGAGACCCTGAAGGGGTGGCAATCGGGGTGGTTTTACATCACCGAGTCGTGCGACCCCAAATGAGTTGCAGCCCCCGAGTTTCGGTCCGGACCCCCTACGCGGCTCACCTCCTGGAAGGAGACCGGCCTGTACTGGGGTAAAAAAGGAGAGCTGACCGGACTCCAAACATGCGTCCAAACCCTGGTGAACAAGAAGCTCAAACTTGTCAACGTAGTCCAGGTTATGCTCATCCGCCTGATCCTCCCGTGTCAACGACGGGCCTTCAATCTGTGGGAGTTCGACCCGGCGCAGCATCAAACTCTGAACAGGCTCTTCGACACGGCATACGAAGATGCCTGGAGGATGCTTTTCAAGGGCGCTGAGGCTCCTGCATCCGCTACCGAGGATCGCGGATTCAGTGTGCAGTGTCACGCGCTCGCGGTAAGTTGTTTTTCCTTTTACAGGGTATCAGTTTTACATAGTTTGATTCTATGCGGGATCTAAGCTCCCTTTCCTCTGACAGGATTGGCAGGTGATGTCCGGACAGATCAACTGTCCGGATCCTTTGCCCGAAGGCCCAGCGGACGCTCACCTGGCGAAGCTGCTGGTTCCGGCACCCTATGTGGTGCCGGAGAAGAGGGCCAAGAAGAAGGCCACGGGGACTCGAAAGAGTGCCCGACTCACCATCCGATGAATCCGAGGCGCACTCCTCCCATGAAGACGAGGAGGAGGAAGAAGAGACCCCTCCCCCTCCAGCGGGGGAAGGGAAGAAAAGGAAGGCCTCCCCAACTGGGGAGGCCGAAGGGTCCAAGAAGGGGAAAACCCTTTCTCCGGTCTACTCCACCGACGCCGACGATGGCAAAGAGGAGTGGGTGCCCAGGGCCAAGCCCCTGGCGAAATCGTAAGTATCCGGATACCAAAGTAATTCATGGTATTCGTTTATTGCACAGCTTTCCCTTATGTCGAATGTGTTTATGCAGCCCACCCAAAGACCGGCTCGACGCGTCGTCGAGCGTCTCACTGGACTCGTCGGACGTGAACTCGCTTCCGACGGCTTCCTCCCCCCGCCCTACGGACGACACCGGGGTGTTGTCCGAACATGTTCCTAGCAGGTAGGAGGTGGTCCCGGAGGCACCGCAAGGCGACCTCCCGGACTCCAGGAGTAAAGGGGATGAAACCCCCCAGGGCTCCAAGTCCGGCCCTAGGCCGGACACCGCTCCGGAATCTTTAAAGGTTCCAGAGTCCGGCGGGGGACCTCCTTCCAAGAGGAGCAAGCCCGCCGTGCCGGTGACCTCCATCCAACCGGAGGCGCCGGACAATATGTTGGAGGCGCTCCAAGGTGCCTCCATCGACGAGGGGCACCGCACTATTATGAGTGCGGTGATCCGGAAGGTTCAGTCCGCCAAGAGCGGACTGACTGAAGCTTGTACAAGCCTTTTAACAGGCTTTGAGGTAAGTAAAGAATGCGTAAATAATAGTACTGCATAGACAGTAGCCCCTGATGCTCTGTTTGGCGTTCGGGAAGAAAAGCCGAATAGAGGATCAAATAGAATCCGCAGGAGTCTAACAAAATGAGTCATTATGCATGTGCAGGCTACCCTGCTTGCGTCCGCCGCACTGACTGCAGAAGTGGACACGCTAAAGAAGGACCTCGAAAGGTCCGAGCAAGAGCTCGAGCGTGCCAAGAAGCAGCTCGAGGACAATGAAGGTAAGAAATACCTTGTTAAAAGTATATATATATATAAAAGGTGCAATTGTGAAAAATGACAGGATTATCGTGGCTATTGTAGGGGCCACGTCTCAGGTGGCGACCCTTAAGCAAGCGCTGGACGAGGCCGAGAAGAATTTCGGCCTTGGAGCGCACCGAGCGGGAGAAGTATGAGGCCGAGGTTGGCAAGGTGCGGCAAGAGCTCCAGGCTCTCATGGAAAAACATGAGAGTTTGGAGCGTGACTCGAAGACGCAAGCGTACGAGCTTGCGGTGGCTATTGAAAGTGCGAAATCTACCAAGGCCGAGTCCCAGAAGACCCTCCAGGAGTTGGATGAGGTGAAGAAGATAGCGGCGGGTAAGGCATTCTTTATGCAGAGTAAACACATAAACGTGAGTTACTTGATACTTACCCAAATCCGGAGCTCTCTAGGAGCGTTCGCAGATCTCCCCCGGAATGTGTCCGATGCCGCCGCATTCTATCGAGCCGAGGAGGGCAGCTCGATGGAGAAGGTGTTTTGGTCTCAGTACGCTGAGGCCGGACACCCCGTGCCCCAGAGCGACCAGCTGAAGCAACTGGTCGAGCTCCACAAGGCGGCCGAACAGGCCATGAAGGGCCTCATAGTTGAGCTGTGGCCTAGAGAGGCTCTGCCTGGGAGCTATTTTGGGCTGGTGCGGCGGCTGGTGGAGGCCTGTCCGAGGCTTGAAGACATCAAGCGCTCCGTCTGCATTGAAGGTGCCGGTAGGGCCCTTGCCCGTGCTAAGGTGCACTGGGGCAAGCTGGATGCGGAGAAGCTTGTGAAGGACGGGCCACCGCCGGGGAAAGAGCATCGCAAGCCCGAGAATTATTATAAGGATGTTCTGAAGGGTGCCCGCCTTGTTGCGGATGAATGTACCAAGGATGTATTTTTTGAGTAAAACCCGCTCGTGTTATCCTGTGCGCTGAAAACTTGTTCATATGCGCTAAGCAATGCTGCTTGAATTTAAAATATTACCTTCTGTGCGGCTATTTATCAATACTGAGAGATGGCGAGTCGTCGGCTTCTGCCTCCTTGCCGCTAGTGCTGGGGTGTTCGGGGATAAACCTGGGCGCTCTTTTTCCCATATTTGGGTCCTTCGAGGGAGGCGCTTAGCCCAACGAACGAGGCAATCAGACTATAATGCGTGAACACTCTCACTTAGCCATAGAATTCTATAATTTTAAATTTCGGCGAAGCCCCTAGTATTCGGAAGACCGAGTTCGGGGTGCTATCCACGCCTTGGCCGGACAGAGCCGACTCCTCGCCCTAAGCGACATAAGTCTTTAAGGACTCGAAAAGACCTCTCGAACAGCGACCAGCTCTCGCCTCATCATGACAGTCAGTTTTAGCTTTCTCCACTGAGGTGCTCGACCCAGCTCAACCGGGGCACAATCGCAGTGGTTCTCCTAGTGCTACCTTAGCCGATATAGCAGAACGTAAGGCACCAAAACAAAGGAGCCGGGCAAACCCAACTATTGACCCAAGACATGATTCGGAGCCGATGCATATAATGCTATAAGTTCGGGGTGCCGCACTTGTTAAAGTGTTCGGACTTCTCACACCATGTTGAGGGGTACTGAAGCCCCTGGCGTATTTTGGCCGTACAAAAGTGTACGGGTGCAACATGTCATTAAGGAAATATATATATAATGTAATGCAAAAAATAGACAAAAGCTATGCATTGTTTATTAAAATAGCTGCGATCAAAGTAGAATGATACAAGTAATGCGATAAATGAAAAGTTGGACTATTTAACATGTCTGCTCTAGGGGCAAGCTGCGGAATAGTATGCGAAATAGGTATACTGCTCGTGATAGAGACCACCTGGGATTTCCGTAATGCGGCATGGCTTGTCTGCTTCCCTGGTCCTTGCATCGTTTGTGCGGCAATTGAACTGCCGAACAAGCCTTCCAAAGAGTAGAGTCCTGGAAGTAAGGGAAAAGTAAAAAATCGACAGCCCCTGGTGTGGTTTAAGCCATGTTTTGGGCGTGCCGTGATGGTGCCCCTCCCCCTATGCCCATGGTATTTCCAGAGCGTAGTTATGGACGCGAAGTACTGGCGTCGCCTTTTTGCGAGGGTTGGGGTTGGGGCCGCATTGCTACGCCTACTCGGAACGTGCCAGGCGGTCTTGTTGTAGGTTACGCCGGGCGCGCTTGACGGTGTCCGGACGTTTAATGGCCGGACTGGAGAACTGCCTAGAGAGGCTGCTTTGTACTTCCGCTGCAAGGGCCGCCGTGTGCTCCTCCATTCGGAGGGAGCGTTCGGTGTTTCCATTGACCGTAATTACTCCACGAGGGCCTGGCATCTTGAGCTTAAGGTATGCGTCGTGCGGTACCGCATTGAATTTGGCGAATGCGGTTCGCCCGAGCAGTGCGTGATAGCCACTGCGAAACGGGACTATGTCGAAGATTAACTCCTCGCTTTGGAAATTATCCGGAGATCCGAAGACCACTTCAAGTGTGACTGAGCCTGTGCAGTTGGCCTCTACACCTGGTATTACGCCTTTAAAGGTCGTTTTGGTGGGCTTAATCCTCGAGAGATCTATGCCCATTTTCCGCACTGTATCCTGGTAAAGCAGGTTCAGGCTGCCGCCGCCGTCCATAAGGACTCTAGTGAGATGAAATCCGTCAATAATTGGGTCTAGAACCAATGCGGCGAATCCGCCGTGGCGGGTGCTAGTGGAATGGTCCCTTCGATCAAAGGTGATCAGGCAGGAGCACCATGGGTTGAACTTTGGGGTGACCGGTTCTATCGCGTATATGTCCCTTAACGCGCGCTTCCGCTCCCTCTTGGGGATGTGGGTTGCGTAGATCATGTTCACCGTCCGCACTTGTGGGGGAAAAAGCTTCTGTCCACTGTTTTTCGGCAGCCGGGGCTCCTCGTCGTCATCGCTATGCAGCCCCTTGTCCTCATTTTCGGCAGTTAACTTGCCTGCCTGTTTGAACACCCAACAATCCCTGTTGGTGTGATTGGCCGGCCATGTATCTGGCATAAGCGGTTGAGTATTCGGTCCAAACTGGACGGGCCTCTAGGATTCCTTTTGGATGGCTTTTTCCGCTGACCGGATTTAGAGCCTCTGAATCCGGCATTAACTGCCGTATCATCTGCATTGTCGCCGTTAATGCGGCACTTCTGCTTGTTGCGACGCGACCTGCCACTAATGTCCCTGGTGTCTGAACTACCAGGGTTCTTGGTCATGTTGTTGCTACAAGCAAGCCAGCTATCTCCTCCCGCGCAAAAGCGGGTCATGAGTGTCGTGAGTGCTACCATAGATTTCGGCCTTTCCTTTCCGAGGTGCCGGGCCAGCCACTCATCACGGATATTGTGCTTGAAGGCTGCTAGGGCCTCAGCGTCCGGACAGTCGACTATTTGATTTTTCTTTGTTAGGAACCGTGTCTAGAATTGTCTGGCCGATTCCTCTGGCTGCTGGATTACGTGACTTAGGTCATCGGCGTCTGGGGGTCGCACATAAGTGCCCTGGAAATTGTCGAGGAATGCGGCTTCCAGGTCCTCCCAACAACTAATTGATCCTGTTGGCAAGCTGTTGAGCCAATGCCGAGCTGGTCCTTTAAGCTTGAGTGGGAGGTATTTGATGGCGTGAAAATCGTCGCCGCGGGCCATGTGGATATGAAGGAGATAATCCTCAATCCATACCGCAGGGTCTGTTGTGCCATCATATGATTCGATATTTACGGGTTTGAAACCCTCGGGGATTTGATGATCCATTATTTTGTCTGTAAAGCACAGTGGGTGTGCGGCGCCTCTGTACTGGGCGATATCATGACGTAGCTGCGATGAGCTTTGTCTACTGTGTTCGGCCCTGCCGAATGTGTGGCCGGCGTGACGTTTACCGTCTCGAGCTGTGGGATGCCCACGCGATCCGTAGATCGAACGTGTTTGGCTTGCCTTGTCCTCCAATATGTCTCCTAAGTCCGGCGCATATTCCCGTGCCTTGGTACGGGGTGCGGCTTGAGTGGAGGGCCGGGAGGGCCTCTCTGTCGCGGCCACGAGGTGGCCGTTCGGACGCATCAAGTGCTTCCTCCTCTAATTGGGGTAGTAACCTGCGGTTTGGGTAACTCTTGGAGGGGCGTTCGAGTTTATGCTCTTTGGCCGCAAGGACTTCGGTCCATCTGTCGACCAGCAAATCTTGATCAGCTCGGAGCTGTTGCTGTTTTTTCTTGAGGCTTCTTGCCGTGTCCATAAGCCTGCGTTGGAAATGCTTTTGCTCAACGGGATCCTCTGGCACGACGAATTCGTCATCGTCGAGGCTTGCCTCGTCTTCGGAGGGAGGCAAATAATTATCGTCCTCGACCTCTCTGTCTGTTGCTCTCTCATGAGGGCTGGTTTCTCCATCCTCCTGTGCTAAGTCTTGCTGGAGGGGGTTTTCTTCGGCACTCTCCGGAGTATTATTATCTCCCGTGCTGGAATCGCCGTTTTTGTGCTGGCGGGATTTTGAGCGGCGCCGCTGACGTCGGCGCTTAGGCTGTTTATTGGAGGGGTCATCCTCCGCTATTCCATCGCCCTCTCCCTCTTTTGGGGTGTCCACCATGTATATGTCATATGACGAGGTGGCTTTCCAGGGCCTAGTAGGCGCTGGCTCTTCATCATCTCCTTCATCGGCGTCCATACCGTCGATGTCTTCGGAGTCGAAGTCGAGCATGTCGGTTAAGTCGTCGACAGTGGCTACAAAGTGGGTGGTGGGTGGGTTTTGAATTTCTTCATCGTCCGTACCCCAACCTTGTTGATTGTAGTCCGGCTAGGGCTCTCCTGATAAAGAGAGAGACTTCAGTGACTTAAGGATATCGCCGAAAGGCGAGTGCTGAAAGATGTCTGCGGTAGTGAACTCCATGATCGGCGCCCAATCGGATTCGACTGGCAGGGGCGCGGAGGGTTCGGAGTCCGGAGAGGAGTCCGGCTCCTTGGAGTCATGAGCCTCGCAGAGTACGGGGCTGGTGTTCGGCTCAATCGCCGTTTGGATCGCAGCCCCCGAGGTGGCGTCCAACCGCCCATCCTCGATCGGCGCGGTCGGCTCCGAACTAAGGGTCGGAGCCGATGCCGGTGCGGCCTCCAGGGCACTGTTCGGCGACAGAGCTAGATCATGCTCGTCGTGACAGTGGGCGCGCTCGGCAGTGGTTCGAATCCGTCGAGGATCATGTCCCCGCGGATGTCAGCCGTGTAGTTTAAACTTCCAAATCTGACCTGACGGCCAGGGGCGTAGCTTTCGATCTTCTCTAGATGGCCAAGTGAATTGGCCCGCAGTGCGAAGCCGCCAAAGACGAAGATCTGTCCGGGGAGGAAGGTCTCACCCTGGACTGCATTGCCATTGATGATCGTAGGAGCCATCGGGCCTAACGGCGACGACACAGAGGAACTCTCAATGAAAGCACCAAAGTCGGTGTCAAAACCGGCGGATCTCGGGTAGGGGGTCCCGAACTGTGTGTCTAGGCCGGATGGTAATAGGAGGCAAGGGACACGATGTTTTACCCAGGTTCGGGCCCTCTCGATGGAGGTAAAACCCTACGTCCTGCTTGATTAATATTGATGATATGGGTAGTACAAGAGTAGATCTACCATGAGATCAGAGAGGCTAAACCCTATAAGCTAGCCTATGGTATGATTGTTGATGTGTATGTTGTCCTACGGACTAAAACCCTCCGGTTTATATAGACACCGGATAGGGTTAGGGTTACATAAAGTCGGTTACAATGGTAGGAGATCTGGATATCCGTATCGCCAAGCTTGCCTTCCACGCCAAGGAAAGTCCCTTCCGGACACGGGACGAAGTCTTCAATCTTGTATCTTCATAGTCCAGGAGTCCGGCTGAAGGTATAGTTCGGCTATCCGAACACCCCCTAATCCAGGACTCCCTCACCAGGGTACCACACACCCATAACCTTCCCTCGTTAGAGGCACCAGCGAGAGGCACGATAATAGACCCAATTAGGACCTTCCCATAAAGTTAAGCGTGGTTGCACTGGTCAGTTCAATATGGTGGCACCATGACTCAGCCAACAGTTGTTCAAGTTCAATTTAATCCGGTTAAACATGAATGCAAATATACTAAGCCATGATAAAATACATGATACAATTACAATGCATGAGCATGATATCAACATAAGCACGGGTGCCACATAACTAGCCACCATATCAACAATGAATCATCTCCGACTGGGCATGGCATAATGAAGAGCATGAATATTACCAGTACAACACTACTCATAGCATAACATGACCACTAGCATCAACAATAAACATCATGCAAGAACATATCAACAATGCCATCACGCAAGCATTTAACCAACTGGATGCAAAGGAACATGCATAACAACAGTACTCGGGACAGCCGGCAGTCATGCACCGAAGACCATTACCAACATCAACATATACTACTAGCAAGCATAAGCATATGAAAGGAATACTAGCAACTAGCAGGGCATGACAACCAGGTGCATAACAACATAGCAAGAAAGTAAGCATGAATCCATAAGCATTACCGAAACAACTATAACCATGTTTTAAACAAGCAAACATTTAATAAATATTCAAGTTGAAAACCATGGCTACTGCATGACTATCATGCAAGTGGGTATTGTGGCTTGCCTGGGTGACGGAGACTCCAGGAAGAGGTGCGGTGAAGCCGCGGAACAAAACGTCGGACGGTTCTTTCTCGGAGGGGGCTGATTAGAGGCAAGGGCAAAATGGTCATTTTCACTGTGAGAACACCTAGTGAAAATGTTACCAAAAGATAGAGCTCGACGAGACGAAGAAGTGAGCGTTGGTTTCACCTCAGTTGGAGTTATGATTGCGGAGTTATGAGGTGTAGAAGATCAGGGACCAATCTATGAATAAACTTCAGCAAACAGGCCCCTGGGAGGAGAAGCTGAAAGCATATAAGTAGTAATACGTTTTCAGAAAAGTGAAAGCGTACTTTATGCTGCAGTAGAGAGGAATACGCTTTCCAGAGGGGAAAACGTATTTTAGACAAAAGAAAGGAAGAATACGCTTTCATTGGAAGAAGACGTACTCGGGGAAATGTGTTTCCACTTACGTGACGTGGCAGTGGCGGGGTCAACGGGCAGAGGATGACATGCGGGGCCCACCTTATCCTTCTCTCTCCTCCCCCAGTCTTCTTCTTCCTCCCGTGCCTGGCCACAACAGGAAGCAGAGGAGGAGGACAGGGGCGCTGCCGGCGCTGGGGCGGCCAGTCCAAGCCAGCTCCGGCCAGGGCGCGGGCACCGGCGGGCGCGGCCCGACGTGACGCCTCCGTCCAGGGGGTCGGCCGGCCCCGGGGAGGAGAGGAGGACGCGGGGAGGAGGATGACCGAGGGGAGGCAGAGGACGGCGGGCGGCAGTGGTCTTTGGCAATGTGGGCAGTGTTGGCCATAATCCATGTGTGCGTTCACGGCCGTGGCGCGTCTGTGCGCGTGTGTGACGTGCGTGGGTGCGCATGTGTGTTGTGTGTATGTGCGTGCGTCGCGTGAGTCTGTTAAGCTGTTAGTTGGCTGGGTCATAGGTAGTGGCCAAATGTGTGCCAGCCAAGTCAGTAGATATGCATGCATGTGTCTAGTGGGTTAGTGGTTGGGTCATCCCTGCATGCGTGTGTTAGTGGCCGGGGTGGCCGTGGATGTGTGTGTGCGCTGGTGCGCAAGGCTATTTATAGAGCCTGCGTGTGTGTAGAGAAAGTGAACCGAGGGTAAATCATGTGGCCACTATAAAGAAGAAAAGATTGGGGCGTTTGAGCGTCTGTGGCGGCGTTCGTCGCCGGCCAGAAAATCTTGTGTCCATTGTTCTTCTTCTTCCATCTCTGTTCGAGTGAGAGGAGAGGTAGTGAGAGGGTTTTGGTTCCAACAATTGGTATTCAGAGCCAAGTTCGAGGGGCGGCCGTGGCACGTGGCGACGTTCGCGGAGCGCGCAGCGGACATGGAGGCTGCGGCACGTGGAGAGCGCGTGGCGACTGTGACGGGCCACGAGTCCGCGGTGGTGTGGCGTGATGCCGTGTGCGCGACGAGCATCGACGGTCGCGGAGGCGAGAAGGTCGTGGAGGACCTGCGTGGTGGCGCAGAGGCCGCGGCGGCTCGGCGCGACGGTCGTGGAGGCGCAGTGGAGCGAGGCACGGAGACGCGGCACGGTGGTGCATGGTGCCACGGGTTTCGGCAGCGGCAGCGACTGGCGCTCGACGGGGCGCAGCGCGGCGGTAGCTGCATCGGTAGTGGTGTGCAACAGCGGCCGGCGAGGTGGCCGGGTTGCACGGCATCTGCGGCAGCTCGTGCTAGAAGGACACGGTGGCGTCGGACGGCAGCAACCATGGGGACGAGCCTGTCGCGTCGGGCGCGTGTATGGGCGCGCGCCGGGCGCGCTGGGCGCATCGGGTCCATGACGGGTCCTGCGTGTGGTGTGCACGGGCGTGTCCGTGCATGAGTGCAGCTTGTGTGCGTTCTGTTGGCGAGATTGGGGGGAGCGCTGAGTTGGTCCTAGGCGGGCTCGCACGACCCGGACGTGTGTGTGCATGTTGCGGGAGTGGGTAGAGCGGGCCGGACCAGGCGCTCGCCATGGACTGGGGCGTAGGGTACGTGCCCTGGCGTGCCCCAGGGTATAAGAACCCTCCGTATGCGTTGTAACAGGTGTGGCTCGAGTTCGTGCTTGAGGAAATTGGTCGTAGTTTCGGCCGACGGCGTCAGTGCGCCGGGAAGAGAAGCTGCGGCGTGTGTCGCCGGAGGTGAAGAAGGGCGTTCTCCGTGGCTGTCGACGAGAGGCCAGAGTCCTGTCAGGATGGGCAGCACAGTCATGGCTTAGGGGGGAGAATGTTAGCCATAATCCATGTGTGCGTGCACGGCCGTGGCGCGTCTGTGCGCGTGTGTGACGTGCGTGGGTGCGAATGTGTGTTGTACGTATGTGCGTGCATCGCGTGAGTTTCTTAAGCTGTTAGTTGGCTGGGTCATAGGTAGTGGCCAAATGTGTGCCAGCCAAGTCAGTAGATATGCATGCATGTGTCTAGTGGGTTAGTGGTTGGGTCATCCCTGCATGCGTGTGTTAGTGGCCGGGGTGGCCATGGATGTGTGCGTGCGCTGGTGCGCAAGGCTATTTAGAGCCTGTGTGTGTAGAGAAAATGTACCGAGGGTAAATCGTGTAGCCACTGTAAAGAAGAAAAGATTGGGGCGTTTGAGCGCCCGTGGCGGCGTTCGTCGCCGGCCAGAAAATCTTATGTCCACTGTTCTTCTTCTTCCATCTCTGTTCGAGTGAGAGGAGAGGTAGTTAGAGGGTTTTGGTTCCAACAGGCAGCTCCGACGAGGGCTGAGGGGTGGGGGCGAACCGCCAGAGTGAGGAGGAGGCGTAGGTGGCGACAGTAGGAAGAGAGGAGGCATGGATGGACTTAGTCGGGGTGGTGGCCGAGAGCAACGGCGACGGCCAAGCGCCGGGAGGCGCGGCCAGAGGGACTCCAGCGGTGAACTGGTGGGGTGGCGAGGCTCTCTGGGAGGAGGGGAACACGCTGGATAGCTCAGGAGGAGAGGAGAGGGGCTAGGCACACCGGAACCAAGGAGGAACCGAGGCGGCCGAGGCGAACTCCGGCAAAAAGAGGAGGGGGCCGAGGACTCCGGTGGGCTAGGGAGGCAAGTGAGGAGTGGATGAGCTACGGGAGGGCTCGGGTCGTGCTTGTATAGCCGAGGGGAGGCTTCTCGAGCTCACGGGCGAGCTCCAACTTGCAAACAATGGAGGACAGAGACGGTTTATGGCATGTGCATGGCATTTGCGATGCATTGATGGCGAACCACGACGAGGCAGCGATGCAGGGCGATGCAGGGCATCACGGGGGAGCTACTAGACATGAATGGAGGTCGAGATGAGGAGGGAGGAGATGAGGACAGTGGCCGGAACCAGCCAGAGCACGCGTTCAGCCATGACGCAAGCGTGATCACCACGCGCACTAGCGCAAGCGGCGCTCTTTGGCGTGGCCGACCATGTCCAGTAGATTGACCTTGGTGCCCTTAGTCTAAGTGAAGAAATAAATCGGTGCAGGGGCAAAGAAGAGATTTGCACTTAGCTCCAAAGTAAATCGGTAAGAAGGTGTTTGTAACTCTCTGTGGTTAAACCAGCTAGGTAACGTGCTAAAGAGTTTTTTTGATGATGATCACATACTAAGGTGATGTTGATCACCAAAAATCAGACTAAGAGGAGGAGTTCAGATGAGGGTTGCACTAGAAAGTGCAATACTGGCCAGAATTAGGGATTTGGATGATACACTCACATACTTGATTTCTGTGAGCTGAAATCTGGCAGAGAGGGGTTATATGATGATATGAAGCTGCTGTAAAAGTTTCATGCCATTTGGAAATACCAAAGTGGCACTTGCTTCACAAAGCTTCATTCTGGACAGAAACTTGGAAAAATTACACAGGGCAATTGGATTAACTAATTGATCTAAAACTTTGTGGAGGGTGTTTATATGGATTGAAGAATGCCCTGGAAAAGTTTCAGCTTAAATGAAGCAATATAAAATATAGTTGCTTCACAAACTAAAAATCTGACCAGAAACAAAGATTCGGAGCTGGGCTCACATAGATGAGTTACATGATCTCATACTTGGTGGAGAGTCATGATTTGACCATATGAAGGACCTTGCAAAATTGCAACTCATTTGTATATGTCTAGCTTGTACTTCCTTCACAATCACTTCCTCAGACAGGAACTTTGAAAAATTTCTTAGGAATATTTACTAGGCAAAGTGAGTTGAATTTTGGCATGTGCCAATGATATGCACAGGAAAAGATGTCCAACAAGTTTGGGTTCAAATGGGCAAAGATAAATGGCACTTTCTTCACAATGTGCCATTTAGGACAGAATAGGAAAAGAATTATTGGAGGATGATGGGAAACATGGACAATGATATATTTTGCAATATTTGATGGATACATTACCCAAACAATTTATGAGAATTATTTGGGAATTTTAGGAGTGATAGAAATATAGGTTGCTTCACAACCTGCGGTTTTAAGGGTTCTTCCTTTATCTAAAAAGGAATATTCCCAACAAAAGAATATTGGCTTAGGTCAAGGATGGAAATGGCATGATCTTGGGATGATGAAGAGGGTGACAAGCCCCTATAAAACCTAGGAAGACATGATCTTCCCATGTTTCAGAACCACATAGCCACGGAAAAGCAAAACAAATAGGAAATCCAAGAAAATCAAAGGGAAAAGAAAAGGGCAAAAATCCAGGCTGTTGCAGATCCTTACGGCAGGCCTTATTGATGTCTTTGAAATCGACACACAGGTGCCAGGATTTATCCTTCTTTGGCGCCATCACCAAATTTTCTAGCCAGTCCGAGTGTTTTATTTCTCTAATGAATCCGGCCTCGATTAGTTTGGCTAGCTCCTCCCCCATAGCTTGACGTTTGGGTTCAGAAAAGCGCCGTAGTGTTTGTTTGACCGGTTTATATCCCTTCAATATACTGAGGCTGTGTTCGGCCAATCTGCATGGGATTCCTGGCATATCAGAAGGGTGCCAGGCGAATATATCCTAGTTCTCGCGTAGAAACTCTCGTAGCGCGGTGTCGACCGTTGGGTCTAGTTGTGCCCCCATAGATGCTGTCTTCTTGGGGTCCGTTGGATGGACTTGGAATTTGACTATTTCTTTTGCTGGTTTGAAGGAGGTGGATTTGGGTTGTTTGTCCAGGATTACATAGTCCCTATCCACCGTGGAGCGTAATGCAATTTATTCTTCGGCCGCGAGGGCTTCAGATAATGCCTCAAGGGCCAGCGATACGGTTTTATTTTCGGCGCGGAGTGCTATGTCCGGATCACTAGCGAGAGTGATTATGCCGTTGGGCCCAGGCATCTTGAGCTTCATATACCCGTAGTGAGGTATAGCCTGGAAGCGTGTAAATGCATGTCGCCCCAATAGGGCGTGATATCCACTGTTGAGAGGGGCCACTTGGAAGGTTAGGTCTTCTGTCCAATACTTCTCCGGTGTGTCGAATACCACATCGAGCGTGATTTTTCCCGCGCATCGCGCCTCTAGACTAGGAATAATTCCTCGGAAGGTCGTGCTACTTTGCTTGATGCGGCTCCTGTCTATTTCCATTTTACTTAGTGTATCCTCATAAATGAGGTTTACTCCGCTGCTGCCGTCCATGAGAACGTTGGTGAGCCAAAAGCCGTCCACGATTGGACTGAGCACCAAGGCAATTGGTGCCCAGATTGTCCTGAATTTTGGTTCGTCATCGGCATTGAAAATTATGGCCATGTCGTTCCAAGGGTTTGTTGCTGCGATTTGGCAGACTACGGCGAGGTCGCGGAGTGCCCTTTTGCGCTTATTTTTTGAAGCGAAAGTCTCGAAGACCTTCAGTACTCTGAGGTCGTCGTCTTCTGGGGGATATTGCTTTGGGTTATTTTTGGTGAGGATATCCTCGCCGCTCTTGGCCACCTGCCGGAGTATCCAACATGCTCTAAGGTTGTGGGTTGATATGGTATCTGGTGTTGTGTGTAACTTGCATGGTCCATCGAGCCATCCCTCCAGAACGGTTCCGTGTCCCGTAACGGGCTTATATTTCTTTATCATTGGGCCAGGCATGCCATGAGGGTGCGTCCTTTTCACCTGAACGAGGGATTGGGTGGAAACCGGCTGTTCCTAGCGAGCTACCTGAGTTTTCCAGGCGCTTTCCATTCCGCAGTACTTGTATACTATGGTTGCCATCTCTACAAAGCGTGATATGCGACGATGGTTGATGGCATTGAGGATTCCTTCATCCATGCAATTTCTGTGGAACACTGAGATCGCATCTTCGTCATGGCAATCTTCAATCTTATCTTTGACGAGGAGGAATCTGGCCTAGAAGTGGTGGACCGTTTCCTGAGACTACTGTTGTATGCCCATGAGAGTGCTTATATCTGGGTGGGTGGGTGGTTTGAAATCCAAACCCTGACCCAATTTTGGATCTGGAGTTTGAAGAACCTCCGTACTTAGTAGTTCGGGCTCCGGGATGTCAACTGATTTTTTGGGCTTGTCGTCTGATTCTATGTTCGGAGGACAAGACATGTCTTTCTGCAGGTAGGTGTCCGGCTCTTCAATCTCGCAGATCCAAACATAGTTCATCCTCAATATAGAGGAAGAGTTGTCGTCTTGCTCTTCTACTACCACTATTTGATGGGTGATCAGGGGAGTTTTAATTTCTCTCTGGTCGGGTTTAAGCCCAATCCAATCATACTCTGTGGCGACCCCTAGGGCGGCAATGCAATCTAGGAGCTCGTTTAAAGATGACAGCTCCACCGGATCCATCTGTTTGGAGTATTTGGAGTCGACATGGAGGGGATTTTCGATGACCCAAGAAGTCATCGTCGGCTTAATGGCCGAACAGGCGGTCATGATGAATCCGCCCAGCCGGAGGGTTTGGCTTGAGGCCAATGTTCCTTCGGAGGTGACGTTGTCCTTGAGAACAAGGCGAGCCATCGACCCTATCTTCTGACGTCACAGCGGAACTCTCAATGAAAGCACCAATGTCGGTGTCAAAACCGGCGGATCTCGGGTAGGGGGTCCCGAACTGTGTGTTTAAGGTCGATGGTAACAGGAGACAAGGGACACAATGTTTACCCAGGTTCGGGCCCTCTCTATGGAGGTAATACTCTACTTCCTGCTTGATTGATCTTGATGAATATGAGTATTACATGAGTTGATCTACCACAAGATCGTAATGGCTAAACCCTAGAAGTCTATCCTGACAATGATTATGACGATATCTCTACGGACCTAGCCCTCCGGTTTATATAGACACCGGAGGGATCTAGGGTTACATAAGGTCGGCCCGAATGGAATCCTAAGCTATGAGCATGCCCCCTCCCCCCCAACAGAGGTTCACCTAGCAAAGTGCGAAGTAGCTAGCAGCCCCCACCCCCCTCGTGTCACCACGAAGGGAATCCTAATTAAGCTATGAATGCATGCCCCCCAACCGAGGTTCACCTAGCAAAGTGCGATGTAGCAACCCCCCCTCCCCCCCCACACACACACTTTTAGTCGGCGGGCCAGAGAGGCATATATCTCACCAAGATGGATCGTAAAACGGACTAAGAATAATCCTCCTTGGTCGTACAACCTCTCTCTTGTTGTTGGTTAAAGTGATGACCATCCATGCGACCCCGGAGATGGCCTAGCTTGCCAATAATCACGCGAGTAGCTAGTCCCCGAAGACAACCACTGCATGCATGTGGCCCAAACATATATTTGGAGAGGTGTGTTTTTGAGTAACAATGAACAACTTTGATGTGGCACCGTGATTTCGAACTAGAAATTCCCACACTGAGTGAGGGTTAGGTTGACAATGCATATGTATCGTACACCACACTTCAAGCCAACGACGGGGATTCATATATGCATGCATGCGTGCATAGTATATGCGCGCAAACTTAATTAGGTCTGAATCTCACCATTACCTATACTACGATAACACTAACCAAATGAAGAATCCGACATGGTAACCTATCTTGTTGTTGGTCAAGGTGATCATGGATGTCCACGCGGGCCCACGAATATATAGGCTTGTCGCCGATAACCACGTGAGGGAGTGTATCGTTCGAAGGCAACCACTACATGCATATGTATGGAGGTCATGCGTGCATGCATGTTTGAATACACAACATTGATCTGGCGCGTGTGTCAAAAATCATACACTAGTTCCCCACACAGAGCAAGATCGGTTCATGATGGTGTCGTTGTACTAGCCACTTCGACTCGATGGGAGGGATTCATGCATACACGTGCATATGTGTGTTCTCAGAGTGTATCATGCATGTCATCCCAGAGCAAAAATAATAATCCCCTCCTAAGTCAAATTAACCTCTCTTGTTGTCAGGCAAAAAGAAGTGATGGACCAAGCGGGCCCATAGATGGAAAGCATCGATATCGCTGATAACCGCTTAAGTGGGTGCGAGATGACAACCACCGTTGATTTGCATGTCGGCCAAACATATATATATATATACGTTGAGTACCCAAAATGCACAACTTTGATGTGCCACATGCCTCAAAAACCATAAACCATGCACCCACACAGAGCGAGGTTCATATCAAGCGTACTACATATGGTGGTCCCCTTCCCCCTCTTCACCACATACTATATGCTCCTGCCATAATATATGTACAACCCAAAAGAATCCTCATCGATGGTGAAATAAATTAACCTCTCCCGATGTAGGTCAAAGTGATGCGTGCATGCATGCATCGATGATGGCCTCGTGGGCCCACAGATGGAAGCGTCACACGTGAGTGTCCTAGCTAGGATATATATGAATGTGGCCCAAAAAGGTTTTGTGTGATGTTTGAATAACCAATTTCACAATTTTGATGTGGCACGTGCCTCGGTAACCAAAAAGTCCCGACACTGAGTGAGGTGTACTTGTTCATGGATGCATACGTATATTATATATGCTAGTCCCCTCCCACCTCTTCGACGCATACTATATACCACCATAACACAAACAAAAAATATTATACCTTGCTGGTCAAATTAACCTCACTGCCGGCTGTTCGTCAAAGTGATGGACGACGACCTCGCAGGCCCACAGAAAGCATCACACGCGAGTATCGAGTGTCATGTACGACAACCATCGACTGCATGTGGCCAAAACATTTATGTATGAAAGGGTTGTGTAATGTTTTAAATAACGATTTCACGATTCTGATGTGGCACCAGCGTACCTAACAAAATGGCCAACCCACACGGTGGCTCACAACTCGTAGTGTACTGCGAGCCACCTGCCACCCCCAGATGCACACACCCACACACACACACCGCGAATCCACTGCAACTACGATGCATGTTAAATTAATTATCCCGCGGTGAACATACATGTTACCAAAAGAAGGGACGTTTTAATTTCAAAAAATTCATATAGATCATTAAGACGTTTTAGTACATTGATTGATTGATTTTCTATGGGTATAATGTGCAAAAATCAAATTTGAGCTACATGCACACGAGACAGTGCACCTAAATGGATTGCAAAAACACATGTGTCTCACTGGGTGCATGTTTACTCCTCGTGCAACAAATTTCAAACATTGAGAATCTTGATTTTTAAATTCTAGTACATCCAAAACTTATTTGAAGTTCATGAAACTTATCGTGTTGTCATGTGGACACCAATACAAAGTGGCATTGTACTTTTTATTTGTCAAATTTGAGACCAGTTTTGATGTAATCTTTATCTAATTACAGACGGGAGATTATTAATAATTGGGAACCAATATCCCAAATGGATTATTTATTCGAACCGTGAGCGTTAGACCAACAATGGATACGTGCCATGCTTCGGTTAAGCAATAAAGCGACAACATTAATCATCCAAATAGAAAAACAATATACGTGCCGCCGCGCGACCCGTGTGGCGTGCGAGCAGGCGTGAGTTGACGGGACGCATGCAAGCAGTCCGCCGCGCAGGCAGACAGGGAGGCATGCGTGCAGGTGTGTGAATTGCCAGAGGCGTGCTCGCTGCGCAGTGTCATCGAGAGGCGTGCGAGTAGATGTATGAAACTTTGGTAGGCATGCCAGCAGTCCGGTGCGCAGGCTCACCGGAAGCTGAGCCATCGGTTTGACTGCCGCCCGCCTCTCTCCCACAACTCCCACTACTCCATATTAATGATGCGCCCGAGCGGCCGCACCCCCCATCCTCGCTATGCACACACAATCCTCTCTCTGCACTTGCAACCTCGGCGCCGCTCTCAGTCCTCAAAGCCGTCAGTGTATGAGGATACCGCCGAAGCGCCCCATCGGAGGGAGTGGCGACGCTGGGGCTACTAAAGCACCGGAGCACGGCATGGAGATGGAGACAAAGGTTGCCGTCACCGCCGGCGAGTTATCGCTGCACCCTGACGTCTTCGGCAGTGTCGAGCTTCCACAGCCGGAGGTGGAGTTCCACATCAACTCCGACGACCACTCCAGTGACGACTCCGACGACCACTCCGGCAATGACTCCGACGACGAGGACAGCTGGTTAGTCATCTATACCCATTTATGTGTCAAATAGATCATAGGGTTTCTCTGGTTACCCCTGCCTCCCCTTTTTGGAATAGAAATCATGTGGTTATGTTCTCCGAATCCATGAAATCTGAGTAAGTTTTGTTAGATCCGTGTAGTGTATTGATTGTTTGAATGGTACAGGTGATAAGTGATTAGTTGTTTCATCTGTGCAAATGATTTTTGCTAGTAATCCGACTAGGGTTAGTGTTCGTGCTAATAATTCCTAGCCAGGACTTGACAATTGATTTTGAATGACTTACATATGTTTGTGCCATTATTTTCTTCAAGATTGGTATGTACATAGACGACTGTGCTTAAAAATCAAACCATAATCTCTGGATATGTATAAATAAATAGGCATAAATTCCCAATCCTACTTCACAGCATGTAATCAGTGATTTGATGCCAAATTTGTTTTACTATTTGTATAGGTGATGTCTAACGATGTGGACAGCGAGGATGAAGATGTCCAGAGGAGGTACAACAGGCAAATCCTGAGGGACCTTTATGCGGGAATGCATAACAGGTGTATTAGGACCTGGAATAGTGGCTATGGATGCCCATTTTGCAACCAGAAGCTTCATCTGTATCTAAGTGTTCTAGTGCATGCAAGAGGAAAGGCCGTTGGCTCCTTCAAGCAGAAGTATTCTCGCAGGGTGGTTCACGGCACGTACGCCGAGTACCTGGAGAAGCTTCAGGATCGTGTTGGCCTGTGAGATGAGATGTGGGATGGATGGAACTATATATGTATGCTTGAGTATGCTTAATACTGTTGAACTATATACTACTTATGGTTGAACTATGCTTATCTACATGTACGCTTATTATCCATGTCTGAGTATGTTAATTATTTCGCCAAATTTTGGTAAAAATTACAACGGGGGAGCAATATACCAGGACGGAGGTAGTATGTCACTCACACATGGTACCCAAAATTGGAACCGTGTGCAATGACTTTCATTTTGCCTGCTACGTCAATCACACACGATTCGCTCTAGCAAACCGTCGCCCCCAAAATTCTTTGTGGGACAGAAAACCCTCACCACCCAATTCAAAAAAGAAAAAAGAAAACCCTCACCATCCCCACGTCACAATAACCCTCACCCCGCCCGCCACCCACCTCGGCCCCTCTGGTACGATCCCAATTCACACCTGCACAAGCTCTTCCGTGTCTATGCCATGGCACCGCCTATCGCGGCGGTAAACACTTAGATCGACGCCTGCTGCCGCCACCAGACTGCCGGCAAATCCCACCGCATTTCGCCACTTCCGCTTGCCGCTGCCTATCGCTATCGACTTTCTCGACGCTGCTCGCGGTCAACCCAGCTCCGCTCGGTTGGGGAATCTGTCGTACTAAGGGTTCTTTCTCATGGAATACAAGGTAACTAATTTAATGAGATATTATCTCATCTCTTATCCCAGTTCATCTGCCTCCTTTAATCACCCAGCGGAAATCGCCGTGAATTCATTTTTATTCGAGCTGATTTGAGGGTTTTCTCTCATTCATAGAATGTACAGTGTGCCGATACTTCAGGTCTTGGCGACCGCCGCTAGAGATTCCATCTCATCGTAGCACATAACTTGAGGACGTGCGCGGTATGTTCAATCTCACCCTAAATCAGTTGGCATGGCCTACTTTCCTAAACATATTCTAAATATTGCTACATTTGGATAAAAGGTGCCACATGCACCATATACGTCAAAGGGGATTTTCCCCCTCTTCTTTCTATATTAGGCAAATTAATGATGTATTGTTCTTTCGATTACTCTCATATTTCCATGACATCATGTTTACCCTATCTGTTTAATTATAGACTTTTGTCCTTCGATTTCAACTGCTGTACATTTCTTTCAATTTGGGCCCATATTTGCATGTTACCATATTTTCTTTAACATCCCTACCATTTTCTGCAGGACATCCCTCGCTATGCAACATATTATGTAGTGCACAATTTTTCCCTTTACATACATCAAGGCTCCACGAATGTCATACTGTGCACAAACCATGGATCTAGAATCATTGCTACTGTAAGAATTGATGAACGTGGTGACTCCTATTTTGGCTCTGGCTTTTGGAATGAAATTGCAAAGTTTTATGTACTGAAAGCTGGCACTAAAATTGCACAGCACATAGAAAGGCCTGGTCATGAGATATATGCTATCTTCCCCGACAAAATCATCCGTCCAGACTTTGTTCAAAGTAAGTTTTCTTTTCAACTATCTGCATATGTTGACTTACCCAGCAATCTCAAATGAATTGTGTAGTATTTAAGCAACCAATTGCTATTCCCTTATCTTACTATATTCCTACCTGATAACTTCTTGTTCCCAATACACTTTTCTATTGCCCTGTTTTAACTAAATATTCCTTATACTCCCATTTCTATCAGAAAGCGCCGCTGACAAGGAGACTCCGGAGGTGGAGAATGGGGCTGCGAACAAGCGGAGGCGGGGCGAGCTAGAACCGCAAGCGACTCTAGCAGGCCTAGACTTAATCAGCAGCCTCCCCAATGATTTGTTGAGAGTCATCATCTCCCTCCTCCCAATCAAATATGGGGCATGGATAACCCTCCTTTCCAGGCGGTGGCACCCCCTATGGAACTCCAGCCCTCTCAACCTCATCGACACCCACGAGCTCTGCCATGGCTATTGCAAAAGCTTGGATGCGTTCTCCAAGATCCTCGGCAGTCACCTTGGCCCAACCAAAGGCCTTAGAATGGGCAAGTTCCATTCCAACGGCAAGGACCGAGCCAAGCTTGACGTCTGATTCCAATCCCCCGCCCTAGATCAGCTCGAGGAGCTCACTTTTGATGATGGGCATATGCGGTCGCTGCCAACGTCCGCACTCCGCCTCGTGCCCACACTACGCGTTGCCAAGTTCAGGAACTACCATTTCCCGCCCCCTAATGACGCGCCCGCTCTTATTCTACCATGACTAAAGCACCTCGAGCTTGTCACCGTCTGCCTCTCAAAGGGTAACATGGAGCGCCTGCTCCGTGGCTGTACTGCACTCGAGTACCTTCGTCTTCAGGCGATCAATGGGTTGAGTACCTTCCACATCACATCCATGACTCTCCGGACTATTTATTTGTGTTGCTGGTGCAGCAGGAAGACATCACAAAAGGTGGACCACGGTATGGTCATCCATGACACACCTACACTTGAGAGATTACTTGTAGTTTATCAAGAAGGTCCAACAAGAATCAATGTCATTTCTGCGCCGAAATTGATAGTGATGGGCTACTCATCTGACAAATACTCCGAACTTGTTATTGGATCCACACTTGTTTAGGTACAATAGCCGCCTTTTACCTCTCCTTCTACAAATTAACATTATTTCTAATTTTGAAGATGTTTGTCTGACAGTCATTCAGAAAATGATTCTGACAAGCTTGACCCTAAAACTACGCGCAGTGAAGGTCTTGGCACTAGAATCTATCGGGCCCGACCTGGAGCAAGTTGTCAGTTTCTTGAGATGCTTTCCGTGCCTGGAGAAGCTATATATCGAGGTGATGTTCATTTCCTGTTAAATGTTAACCATAAGGGAGTTCAATTTGTGACACCTTTTTCCAAGTTTACAATGACAATGTACTACGATTTCTGAAGGCTCTTTTGGAGGATTTCAGTACATACATGCCCCACCCCATATTGGTTGCTTGATCCATATGGTTACAATCAATAAGCATTTCTCCTTTGGATTCATCTGTACAGGTTTTCTTAGGGACCTTTTCATCCACTCCAACCTCTTGTGAAGAAGGCTACATTTTTCTAGAGTGTAATCAAATGCCCATGTTAATCAAGTCAAATCGAAGATGGCATGTTAGTGCATTTGAAAAATCCTACAAACCAAATAGCTAGGCCTGTAGTAATGTTCAAAACTACATGTAGGCACTAACACGTTTTCTTCTTTTGCAAATAAGATTAGGCCTAGTGGTGGATAACGTGATACAATATAACAATCACATCGAATTCCTAGATCTGCATCTCTCAAAAATTACTTTGAACTCCTACGGAGGGACCATACTGGAGATTATATTCACCAGGTTCTTTGTTCTCAGAGCAAGGGTGCTGAAGGAAATGAGGTTTGCCCTATAGTTATTTCGCAAAAATGAATGGTTTGTTGCTCAGCGTCGGCGCCTGCAGCAGAATGGAGTAGGCTCCAAAAATGTTGAATTTCATTTTGGAACTTCAGATGACAGAGTAATCGGAAGTCATCGGGTCAACCCCATACATGACTTCTGAGTGGTTGACCCCTTTGCAAAAATTGTGGGGTTTTGAAGCCAGACTTAGAAGCGGTGATATTATTTTGATCCTCTCTGATATATCCATGTTCAGCGCATCAGCGCGAGCGTTTGCAGCTGATGGGCTGAATTTCATTTCTAATATCAGTTTGAACCTTGTAATCTTAGAATCTGAGCCATATAACTCTAGAATTTGAATGTTGTAACATTTCGAGGTTTTGTGGTACAATAATTGAAATGGCATCGTATGAGACTCGTATATTGCTAGCAATATTTTGACCTTAATATGTGATGGCGTTAGATTTTATTAACCATTCTCGAATCAGTTTACCTTGTCGATATCACAGCACATGATCTGTATAGCTAACTTGACTGTGATCTTCGACATTATTGCACACAGTTGGTTTCTTCCACCGTGTGCACTATAGAGCGCAGAATTAATTATCGCACTCGCGTGTCCACGCCTGGGGTGCGGTGTTGTCAAGCATGAACTGGATTCTGGAATCCTCCGCTATGAACGCCGTGACAAGATGTGACGGTTACAGTCCAGCCGACCCCATTTATTATTACAGCGGCCATTTAACCTACCCTTGTGTCTCTTTAACCTTTCGATCGCGCCCACCATTGCAAGAAGCACACCCACCACGAGAAATTCTTAGAGAGTATCCTGCGCGGCTCCAATGGCGCTCCGAGCGGCTGCCGACGACGAGCAGCAGTTCACCATGCGTGCCATGGTGGACACCCACAGAAGGTTCATGGACCTCTCGGTGGTGTACACCAACGACCCGGTCTGGGTGGAGCACTCCATCCACATCATGGAGTTGTTGCTTGCTGAGGAGAAGTACAAGGTGGTCGGGTTCGACCTCGAGTACACCCGCGCTTGTGTCGGGTCTCATCCCAAGGTCGTCGTTGCCCAGATGTGTGTGCGCCACCACGTCCTCGTCTACCACTACTGCCTGGCCACAAGGTCTTGCGAGCGTTTCTCCAGGTTTGTCAACAGCCCCCACTACATATTTGATACGGTGGACATCACCAACGATGTAAAGGCGCTCGAGAGTTCGGGCATCGCCTGCCAGAATCTTGTCGACATCCAGGGCCAATACAAGATCTAGGGCAGCAAGGAGCATGAGAAGGACTCACTGGTTCACCTCGCCGAGGCCATCATCGACCCCTACTATAGAGACATGAAGGATTCGTGCAATAAGGACAAGCGTGCCTGGCACTCGGCCTGGATGGAGAAACTCGACAAAACTCACATCGTGTACGCGGCCAAGGATGCGTACATGAGCTACGACATGTACCGGCGGATCGTTGACATGAGGAAGTCCCACCTTCCCCAAAACGGCCAGGGATCCAGCCGGAAGCAGAGCAATGGCAAGCGTCGTTGCAACAATAAGTAGATGATTAGATCCTCATTTCTCCTACTTTAGTATGCATGTAATTGCTTACTTTGATGTGTGCAAATGTTATGTGTGTACTCACTTGTGTAATTGTATGCTTAATTTGGTTATGCAATGCTGTATTTTTAAGTATATATGTTGATGCTCTGTTGACAAAGCGTAGATGGTGTGAGGACAAAGAAAATCACATCGCACACGGACTAAATGATGGAACCCGTCGGTGATGTTTTCATCAATCACTCACAATTGTATACCAGCAACCGTTTGCTCACAACACACACGTCTTATTAGCAGCAATCGTCTGTGTTCTTATGGGTCTTTAGACACATTTCTGATTACAGACCTGTTTGCCGTGTATCACACACATCTTGTTAAGTTGAACCGTTTCTGTTCTCATGTCTCAACGCAAACAGTTCATCCGAGTGAACCGCATGCCGTATATCGCACACACCTTTGATCTGGCTGATCGTTTCTTTTGTGTTGCCTAATCACAAACAGTTCATCCGAGTGAACCGTATGCTATGTATCGCACACGCCTCCATTTGGCTGCCCGTTTCTTTTGTTCCTCCTCATTGCAAATAGTTCATTGAACTGAACCATATGTCCTTCATCACACATGTAACTAAAACCTTAACCATGTTTGATGCATCCGTCATCGCAAACGTTTCAGACATTTCTGATGGTTTTCATACAGCACCGTTTGCGATTATGGCATCGCACATAGTTTCACAAAGGGTCTCTGATCGTAGTTTCACATTAGCAGCATCCTGCAATAGTGCATGCTACTTTATCGTCATGTTCACCTATTAGACTCTGAGTCAGGTCCAAACTAATGTTGAAACTTGAGTTTTTAAATGGTTGTGGGGTACATATTGGGCCAGCAATCAGTACTATATGTCCACTATCTGGCTAATTTCGGGTGTCTACTATGAGTTTCATGTTGGGTGCAAACAAACATTAAAGGAGCCATTATCTGTATTTTTTAACTAAAGCTATTATCTGCCTGCTATCATTGGTTTTGGGTCTGTCCACAGTTTGCTACCATCACTCTGGATTTGTGCATACACTCCTTACATAATCTCACTATGTTTTATTGCTATGCATGTCAGTTATTGTACACAATGGAACTGAACATGTAGAGAAAAAGAGATGAGCCTTGCGTCGCTCCATGGTGGGAGCAAAGGCAGCCCCCCTCCACCCATTTCGGATTGTAATCAAGAGGAAGATAACTGTTCTGAGGGGGATTCGGAAGGGGAAGACCACTCCTATTTACCCCCTGAGGTCTTCGCTCTAAGTTGGCATGCTGATGTTGGTAATATCATGCATATGGTGCCTTGCATTGCTTGCTTTATACATCAAATATGCCATCTGCTTAGTTTAGACAAGCTTTGTGTGAATGCCATCTATTTAGTTTCTTTATCATATATGTGAATCATGCAATGCCATCTTGTTTAGCTAGGCATCATATATGTGAAATTTGCAATGCCACCCTGGTTAGCCAGTCATCTTATATGTCAATTATATCATGCCATCATTTTTTATTACGTGTTAAATTTGTCAACAATTTTAGTACATTCAATTACTCTTCCTGTGCATCAGCCATTTGAATTAGTGATGGAGAAATCTGGAGTGAAAACAAGGTCTTCAGAGTAGACAATGCTACATGCTGAAGCAGATATCTTGCTGGTTACAGATAGCTCTTCAGAGGAGGATTCAGAGGCAGATGACCAGTCCTATTATCCCCCTGAGGTGTATGCTCAAACTTGGCAGGGTTATATTACTCATATCATGCATATGTTGTATTTCAATGCTTAGTTTTTACATCATATAAACAATATTGAATGCCATCTCCTTAGTTGACACATCATATATGTGATTGCCCTCTGCTCACTTTCTTAGTATATAAATCATATATTTGAATTATATCATGCCATGATGTTTACATAGACAGTATGTATTTGAATTATGGCATGCCAACCCATTTTCTAAAGACATAATATAGTTATATCATCTCATCATTTTACATAGTCATCATATTTTGAATTATGTCATTCTATCCGTGAATTATATCATGCCATCATGTTTCCATCGATGACATGTTTGTGATTTATGGCATTCCAACCACTTTAATAGACACATCGTATAGTTACATCATGTCATCCTGTTTGCATAGTCATCATATTTTGAAGTATGTCATTCTATCCTGTTTAGTTAGCCATCATACATGTGAAATTGTGTCATGCTATCCTGTTTAATTAGCCATCATATATGTGAAATTATGTCCTGCTATTCTGTTTGGTTAGAGAACATAAATGTGAATTATTTCATGCCCTGTTTTCTTCTCTACTATCCATTGCACTTGTCTATCTTACAATGTCTGTACATTCAATTACTTTTCTTATTTATCAGCCATTTCAATTGGAGGGGGTGATGGCAGTATCTGTGAGAGTAAAAACACAGTCTTTAGAAAAGACCGTGCTACCTGTCGATGCAGATAGAACCACGGTTGTACTTGCCCAAGAACCAGCCCCACCACACATAACCTAGACTCACGCAAGTTGTACCCCTACCTAGTTGGATAGAGAACCAGCTACACCCCTTCTAACCCCAACCCCAGCAGATAGTAACCCAGTTCCAGTTGACACAGCACCATCTTCACCACAAAGCACCCAAACACGAGCAGTTAGTAAGGCAACTTCAGTGCCCAAAGCACAAGGACCACCACTCCGAACCCCAAGTCAATGCTTAAAGCGGAAGAATAATTGTTCTCAGGTCGGGTTATGTAGCTATGGTTCATACTAGTTTGCTCTTGCATCACTGTGTTTACTCATCCAACTAATTTCAAATTTGAAGGATGCAATTGAAACTCCAATTGCGCTACAAGTATGTTTTAAATCTTTTCCTTTAACGTGTTTGCTGTTGTAACTTGCTCTATGTTGATTTCATTTTCAATTGAATAAACAGTTATGTTCTCATGCCATGCACATTACAAGTGTTGTTATTGCTGTGTAGTTTCCCATACTTATACTCTGTCTATGCTGCTTTGTCTTAAATAGATATGATTCGAACTGTCTCTATCTTGATTTGGCAACATAAACTAGAATGATATAGACCATACAGTGACCATACTACATAGATATATGTTTGTTTCATGTTGTTATCGTGTCCATCTTACTACTAAACTGGTTTACCAAAATGAGTTTCATATACAACATGGTAAACCTGTGATGTCTTTGTTTGTTTCTCTTTTAGAACGTGGATAAAATATTGGAGAAGAGTACCCCGTTATGCAATGGTAAAGGAAGTAATGCAGATAATGTTCAAGATAGTGAGACATCCCTGTTGGTCTCCAAGAAATCTCATAAAAACCATATTGAAGACACTGTGACAACCCCAAAGTCTTGTCTTCATGTAGTGTTCGAGTTACTGGCTACTACTGCTGGCACCAGCTCTTCGAACTCACTGCCTGAATCAGTTTGGCTTCTTGAGCCTCAACTTCAAGTTGAAAGACATTGATCAGATGTTATGCGACAGGAAGCCGAAGGACTGAGGAAGTCCCTGCAGAATTCAGATGCATACTTTCTGGTGCAACAACAAGTGCTGGAGGATTTAAGCGCCAAACAAGAGAAAGTTAGTAAGCTTGCTAAGCATCTTGCCAGCATTATGGGTACCCAGGATATTGTTTTTTGAGATCTTCTGAAGTGGTTTCAGTTATGTACTTGTTTAGCTATGACGTTTATTTGCACTGGTCACCAACTTTGACAACCAGCGTATATGATATGCGGCTTTGTTCCCTATATTTGCACTAGTGGTGAACTTTGATGCCTAGTGGATGTAATATGTGTAATAGCAATGATAGCCTAGCGTAAGTTGCTTGCTTCTTTATTTCCTTGATGTCTTGTTTATTTGTTTGCTTGTAGTCAGTGTAGTTCTTTTTCCGCGGTTTGCTCGTGGCCACAATAACGTATTTTTTAAAACTAGGCCACAATAACCATGGGCTACATATTTACTATAGTTACCATGGGCCTCCTACGGGCCGTAGAAATAATGGGACTTATAAGGGCTGTAGAAACAATGGGCCTTCTACGGGTCGTATGATCGGTCGACCAAATATGAGCCAATAACAGACTGCATTATGGGCCGTAAATGGGCTAGATTTGGAATCATCCGTTCATGGGCCGACCATAATGGGTCGTCGTTATTGACCGTATTTGATGACGCTATGAAAACGGCCCAAAGGATTAACGGGCCGCAAACAGGCCGACTGTAACCAAGGGCTGAATTTGGCCCACAAATAGAAAAGGCTAGTAATGGGTCATAAGTAATCGAATGCTGGAAATAAGCCCAAGAATAAATGGGCCCTGAGAAGGCCGAAAGATAACACGGGTTGGAAACGGCCCAATGGAATAATGGGCTGTTAATGGGTATAAAGCGACACATTGTTCATTGCGGGCCAGATTCACCACGGCGGTTAATGGGCCAAGATTTACAAATGGCCTCATATGGGCTGAAAGACATCCTGGGCCTTACATGGGCCGGAAGTTACAACGGGCTAGAATCATATCGGATGGCCTAGATTAAGCTACTGGGCTTAATTTCCATAGGCCGTAACGGGTCGTGAGTTAGCGGGTCGTAAATGGGCTATATACGAACAAGCCGTTGACAAGCTTTCCGTGGGCCGGCCCGTTACCTTTTGAATAAGTCAAATGGACCGGCCTTTTCACCGGAATGGGCCTCTGTTGGGCTGTGCCATGTGTCGACATATCATAGGCGCCTCCTGTCTAATGAATGGATGACATCTGTCCCAACGGTGAGCCAACACATGTTTCCTCTGACCAATGACAATTTTACATGTGGAAAATCCTCATTGGTCCGGGCTGTTAACGGGTTATTGGATCCAAAACCGGACCCGATAGCTTAACGGCGACCCCTTATGGTGGATGCCACTTGTCGATCACCCTTGACGAAAGCACTTCTATGACGCGCGATTTATCGTCATGGCAGTGGACACTTCAGTGATGATAATTTTGGTAATGTCATGGAACACTTCTACGACAGCACAGGTGTGACTATCTTGATTCTGCCATAAAATCGTCATGGATGTACATGCATGACAGAAAAGACCTACTGTGACAAACACGTATCATCATGGAAGTGTCTTTTTTTGTAGTGTAAAGTTCAATTAATCATATTACGTAAGAACTCACACTTAGATAGACACCTCTCTAATCATCTAAATGATCACGCGATACATATCAACTAAACCATGTCCAATCATCACGTGAGATGGAGTAGTTTTCAATGGTGAACATCACTATGTTGATCATATCTACTATATGATTCATGTTCGACCTTTCGGTCTCAGTGTTCCGAGGCCATATCTGCATATGCTAGGCTCGTCAAATTTAACCCGAGTATTTAGCGTGTGCGAAACTGGCTTGCACCCATTGTATGTGAACGTAGACACTACAAAAAAGACACATCTGTGACATTTTGGGCCGAACGAAAAAAATACTGTCATACTTATGACACTTCTATGACAATAATTGTGACAAAACCCGGTATCATCATAGATGTGGTGGTGTCCTACTTCTATGACAAAAAATCATGATAGAAAATGGGCTTTTCGTCCTGGGCGGGCCGGAGACGCAGCTGCATGACATTCTTTGGGCCGTCCATGATGGAAAAAACCGTGGTAGAAGCGAGGGCGAGGAAAATATTGGGGAGTTCCCGGTTACGGTGGGTGGTCGGGAGCCAAGCGATGCACGTTTATCTCGTACGTACACGTGTGTGTGCGAGGCGTTGGGATCTAACTGAACCCGAGCGAGGCGTTGGGCTCTAACTGAACCCGAGCGATTGCACTACAGGCTACACGTTACTGAACCCGAGCGATCGATCGATCCCTTGCTGTTAATTGAACCCGAGTGTAATTCCTTCGCTACTGCTACTAAATGAAGCCGATCGATGTTGCATCTGGATGAACAGTGAGCGTTGTTGAGGGGGTTTGGATGAACAGTTCCCGGTGGGGGGTTGGATGAACAGGACCCCGTGGTAGTAGAGGCCATTGCCGCTGGATGAATAGTACCCCGATCGATCGAGCCGGTGGATGAACAGGACCCCGTGGAGGGTTGGATGAACAGGACCCCGTGGACGGCTTGGTGAACAGTAGCCGGTGGAGGGTTGGATGAACAGTAGCCCGTGGAGGGGTGTTTGAATAGGACACCCATGGAGAGGGCTGGTTGAATAGTAGCCGGTGGAGGAGCGCGCGGTGGAGGCTGGATAAACATGAGTCCGTGGATGAACAGTCGCAGGTGGAGGCTAGAGGAGATCGACAGTGGATGAACAGGAGCCCGTGGAGGCAGTCGATGGTGGATGAACAGTAGCCCGTGGAGGAAGTTGACGGTGAAGATGAATAGTAGCCCGTGGAGTCCCGTTTTGCGGTACGCCACACCCCTCCCAATGAACAGGACCCCTGTTTTGACCGTAGCGCTCCATCACAAGTCTGTTTCCTCCGTTTTGCGGTACGCCACACCCCTCCCTATCAACAGGACCCTATTTCGCCCGTAGGAGGACCTTTTCCTCCGTTTTGCCGTACTCCAGACCCCACCCGATGAATAGGATCCCATTTCCACTGTGGCCGGTCGAACACAAGGCCGTTTCCTCCGTTCTACGGTACGCCAGGCCTCGTTTCCATCGGCTGTTCCGTCCAAGCCAGTTGGCTCCCGATGAACAACACGTGTTATGTTGCCTCCCGATGAACACGATGCATTCCGTTACCTCCCCATGAACACGACGACGACGTAGTTTCTCCGTTCTGACCCAGCCACAGCCATGTACACGAGCCCTGGCCGTACGTATGCACGAGTAGGCATTCGAGACCCTGCCCCTATGTATCTACGTGGCCGTATTTACTTTCTTGCACCCTAGCCGCTGTACGTACATGTACATGCGTGCCTCTACTACCACACGTGCGCGCCTCTACTACCACATGTGCCCTTCCTTACAGGGCCACAGTTCATCGCTGCAGCCTGCAGACAGACCGATCGACCAGTATGTATGTACACATTCGCGACCAGAATGACAACGCTATGTATGCTTCGACTGAGTGGGTCCCGACTATCAGACACTTCCTTGCGTGCGAAGATGTAGCTAGTGCGTCCCAGAAGTCAGGGGGCGAATCGTTTTTTTGCCCGTAATATGGACGCATTTCCTTGTGTGCGAAGATGTAGCTGGTGGGTGCCAGCAGTCAGGGAGCAAATCATTTTTTGCCCATAATATGGACACACTTCCTTGCGTGCAAAGATGTAGCTGGTGGGTCCCAGCAGTCAAGGGGGAAACATTTTTTTCACAAAATATGGTGGCCCGTCCGGTGGGTCCCTGCTGTCAGGTGGAGGAATAATTATTTTTCACGTAATAAGGAGGCACTTCCTTGCTGCGGCCGTGGGCCCAGCTGTCAGCCTCTCCACGTATAGTACTCTTTCGATGGAAGTCGGACGTTGACCAGATTGACCACGTCGCACCGAGAGCACCAAGGCGGTGGACGATGGAGAGGCCTAGGAAGGGGACGACACGGAGCCGGGGAAGACGTGGCAGTGGATGCCCACGCGGAGAGGAGTACAAGGGTTCACTGGTTCGGCTACGGTGTGAGGATGTCGTCGCCGCAGGGCCTAGCCAGCGATGGGAGTGGTAGGGGGAGGTGAGGCCTCCGTGGAAGCATAGCCGACCATGGGCGGCAGGAGCAGGCAGCACGACCGGCGCTACTTTGGGCGGGTGGAGCAAGAAGACCAGAGGTTGAAGAATCACAACCACCGTTGGATGGACATCGTACGGTCACTGCAGCTAGAATCGGTTATATTGACTAAGTTGACAAAGCCCTTGGTACGCGTCAACTTAGTAGGCCCACAGGCCAGCCTCCGAAACGGTGCGCCCCAGATGTCAGGGGGAGGAATCATTTTTTGGGTGGCTGAAGCTAGAGTATCTGAGATTGAAGAAGAAGCACGACATCCGTTGGATGGACAGCCAACGTACACAGCTGCTAGAACCGTGTGTTGACTATAAGTTGACAAAGCCTTGCATATGCGTCAACTTAGTAGGCCCACAAGTGTGTGGCAGAGAACTTATAGCCCATTTGCGATTTGTAAGAATGCACAACCCATTTTTGAATTCTAATGGAATTTACTACAACCCATTTACAGTTTGTTAAAAGTACAGCCAATTTTCTAGCTAGGACAACGATTAATAATTTCAACCAACCACACAAAACAGAATTCAATAAAATTTCCCACATTTTGATAGGATCCGAAATATTTTTGTCCTGAAATTTCTAGTTAGATTAAATACAATTTCATTATAAATTTGTATTACATAAAAATCCAACGAAACAATGCACACGCAACAATTAATGAAATTAAAATTTTCAAAATCCAAAAGTAATATTTTATAAACTAATTACGTGTTTGGTGCATTTTTTTATAGTTACTGCCCAGTTTTTATAATTACATCCAATTTATTATTTCTTAAAGCCCATTTTTATTGTTAAGCCTAATGCATCCCTCCTAGGAAAGATTTGCAGCCCAGCGGGGCGGAGAATAACAGGTTGACCCGGATTGTGTACAACTGTCGGCCCAGATGCATTGCTGATGTTGAAAAAAGGCCTATGTAGTACAGTACAACCTTACATGGCTACTCAGCCCACACTCAGCGATGCCGGAAAGGCCCAAACAAGGCTTCTGTACAACTTTTTGAAGTCACTGAGCTCAATTAATAACTTAAGAAAAAAGTTAGAGTACAATGGAACCTAATTAAAAGTTGTCACGAGCGAAGAAATAGTTCAACCGGTCCCACTTGTGCGTGTGTGTGAGAGAGAGATAGAGAGAGATACCCATCGGTCGATGCTCGTAAATACATCTTTCAGCCATATCCATTGATGATGCTCAGTAAAAACTTATATAGTTGACACAATCATATAGAACATCATAGCACACTGAACTTGCATACAAAAATTTCACGCAGGCGGCACAATCAGGGTGGAAGCAGTGGATCGCTACGGGTAGGGCTATGTTGAAACCAATGAATTCATACATAACGGTTCATCATCTTTATCAATGACGGGAAAATATCTTGAATGTTATGCAAAGCAAATAGACAGACAACACAATATATAAGTTCTGCTAGAACATTAAGTTGACGTACAACCCTTTCTAAAAAAAGTCCAGGTAAAAAAAATAGAACAGGTCATCTGACAAGATTCAGTTGTTTCCTCAAATTAGAGCACATCCAGGCAGCCAACCTTGCCTCTTCTCCTAAAAAAGCAGTGGCCTCCGCTGCGTGATGGAGTAGGCCCTGTGCCATCCATCGTTCTGAGCAACACGGGGAAAGTCTGACGTTGACTCCTGTAATGGACGTCTTCGACGGACCCGGGCACCAGTGGTGGCGACAGGACTTCGATTGATGGATTGACCACTTCTTCGACATGCACGAACACTCGATACAGGTACATCCCTAACGTGGTCCGCAGCGGCCTTGGTGGCGACGAATAGTACAACCTCGGTTCCTGCACCGGTATCTCAACACCAATCACCTTCGGTATGGTGGACGGCTTCTTCATCCATGCCATAACCGTCAGAGCCCAGCTGTCTGGAGGAACAAACATACTTACGAGCTCACCTCCAAGGTCGTTGATAAGCTCATTCATGGACTCACCGTTCCAAGCACGTCGAGGCATGTCGTGGAAGGTAAGCTTTGTTAAAAACTCAAGCTCAGAGGGCACCGAGCCCCATCCTGGGTGCCACTGGTCAAAGCTCACCAGCGCGGCATCGCAGAACAAACGCTGGGAAGATTCGAACACATGACTGCAGTCGAAAGTTGTCCGGAACCTGACGAAGAAATCAGCCGGTGGCGGACAGACTTCGACGAGCAAGTCACTTATTTGGATGCCGTGTGCAATGCCAAGAGCTTTGACAAGGTTGTCCGGCGAGATGGGAGGCCGGTCGCCGTTGATGGTTACCATCAACACTTTGCCAGCAAATTGGTCGTCAAGCACCGCCATGCCACTGTTGAGTGATAGCACGCAGCGCCCGAAGGCAGGACGGACCTCAGGATCTCCGGCTCAGAGATCCGCGTTGATCGGCGACATGATAGTGCGCTTGAGTACAGGGAGTACAGGAGGGGGATTTGGGGGAACTGGAGTAGGAATCGAGATTCCAGAGGTGGGGGTTGATTGGGGATGAAAAGGTAGCATGAATTTCGAACACACGCCAATATGCTCTTGGCGCGCAAGCACACGAAAACACCGGTGGCGCCCACATGTTGGCCTAAGAGTCCCTATTCTTTCTTTTTTTGAGAGCCCGGCCATTTTTTTGAGGATCTTTTGAGAGCCCGGTCTGAGAGTCATAATTGAGCTATTTGGCATTATGTTACTACTCGGCCCATATTCAACGACACCTCACTGGCCCAAACAACTGTACATCATCGAAAAGACACTAAGCTCAAATTATAACTTGAAAAAAGGAGATATACTTTGAACACTGGAGAATGGTGATGCCCTGATTTAGCCCACCAGCTGTTCGAGACACGATATATACAACATTCAAACACTAACTAGTGACTACTACTGACATAAACAACAAGACATTGTAGTTCATAAGATGTCTTGCTACACCACCAAAACGCACCCATCTACAGCGCTCAGACTCTCGTGATCCAGACAAGAATGACATTCTAAATAAAGGCAAATATTACATAGTAAGAGTGACATAGACGAGGATGACGAAATGACAAGGAATATGCATAACAAAAGAGAGAACTACCCATCTAGAACAAGCACCAAAGACAACAAGTCATTCGAAGAGGAATGATCCAACACCATCATAATTTGCATCCCCGGTTCAGCCACCAGTGATCCGGAGACACCAGTACTCCACCCTTTCGACGCAACAGCCCAATTACCTATCAACCTGAAGGCTTGAACCACATCGCTGCTTGTCGGACTCGACACATCCTAGGATCAAACATAATCCAAATGCCTTTGTCATTCTCACCTTCTTTTGGCTGCAGGCTGTATCGTTGACAATCAGGGGAGTTTTCTCCCAAACTCCTAGGGCTCGCCGTGTAGACACAATTTTCCATAGCAAACAGAGCCTCTCTGCCATCAATGTCCTTGCCAACGGTGATCTGCTGGTTAATCGGATAATTGAGTCCGAGAAACAGAGAGTATCAACCAAGGCTGTTTACCCGCCTCCAACTCAAAAATCCTGCAGGCCCCAACAAGCTGGTATCCTACTCATAGACGTGACAACCACTGTCTGGATACTCACGTATTTCATAGTGCTTGCATACAGTGGGGTTTTTGCAATATAACTTTTCCGGATCATGTGTCCGAATGATCATTAGTCTTTTATCGTCCTCTGATCGAGCGAGGAACCAGTTGTGCTTCCCTATTTTTTTCAAAGGTGGTGTAATTACAAAGGGCAGTAACTGTAGGTACACTGCATCATATCAAAAAGGGCAGGCATTGTTAATGTAAGATCAGCATTGTTCAGAGTATGAGTAGGATAATGCAAGAAACATCATTGATATGTCCCTATTGGAACTAGGAGGAAAATATAGGGAAATATATACTGGGTTTGAAAATATAGAAGTGCCATGCATGGTTATACTCATGTTATCTCACAATCGATTCTTCACAGGAAACTACCATGTCATGCATGTTATGTAATCATGTTCTGTCCTCACAAACAAATTCTTCAAGGAAACTAATAGACCATGCATTGTTATATACTCATGTTCTGTGGGGAAAAAATTTGTGAGCATATTATTCTAGCTATTGATTGTTGAAGGGCGAACATAGGTATGTACACATGGTAAGCATTACAGGATTTCACTACTTCAAAATATAGAGTTCTCCATATGCACATTTACTTCCCTAATGTATGGTTAGATGAAATCAACAGTGTGATGCATGGTTCTACATCATGAAAATGAGGAAACTAACATGGCCATTGATACACACTCATATTTAGTAGTATATAGATTACTATAAAATAAGGAGAATATCAATATCTTCCTAACAGTTTGATTATTTAGGGGTACAAATTGGCTGTAATGACATGGTCACAATCGCATGAATTAACTCATTCCAAATATAGCTGATTTACGGTGTCTCTAATACATTGCCATAGTTCTACTCAAATTCTGCTCAAATAGGGATATGCCAATCATCACAAAAAGTTCAAACAGTGTCATGGCGTCATCATTAACATCGGACGGAAACAACTTACACGTGTCGTCCCAACAATATGTGGTGCAATCTGCTTTGTCGATCGCGTAGATGATGCCATTGTGTTCAATAGCATCACAGAAGTGTGTATCAGCTTTGACGATGATCCACTGCGAGCTGAGATGTCTCCAGCTAAAGAAGGCACCGGCGGAAAGATAGGCGAGTCCCTTGTCGAACAACGCAATTAGCTTGAAGTCTGCGTAATCCGCATGTCGTGTGGGTACTTAGCAGATTACAATCTTCTGCAAAACAAGGTGCATCCAACTGACTACGTAATCTAGATGACTTGGACCACGAAGGTAAAACTCTATATCATCCAACGGAGGAAGGATAATCTCATGGGAGGTCTGGAAGTTCACGAGCACCAACTTTTCCCCGTCTTCTCTGATGGAGCCATCCATTGGGAGTTCATGCCGACCCAGTACGTACCTGCAAGAAGTTTCGGGCGATGGTGATCGGATTGAAGTCGAGGGAAATGATGAACGGCGACCCACTACATACCTGCAAAGAAGTTTCGGCTAATGGAGGTTGGATTGAAGTCGAGGGGCATCAAGTACGCCTCTGTATCATGGTGAGAAAATCTCGCAAGACCAGATAGCAGCAAGCATGGTGTCTTGAAAAGCTTAGGCCTCGCTTCGACGATGGTTGTGTGCATGCCCCTCGAGCATGCAGCCAGCCGCAGGGCGCTCAACATATCCATACACGAACAACAAAGGTCGAGGACGTCACTTGGGAGATTGCTCCAATCGCGGCTCATATGGATGCTGCGCGGTTCGCGTTCGGCCATGGTGGAGTTTGGAAGGTGGGGTTTTGGTGGGCTTGATTTATGGGGGAGAAGGCTTTCGGTGTTGGAGCAGCTAGCGAGGGGATAGTGGTACTAGGGGAGGCGAGCGAGGCGAGGGTATGCGGGGGCACAATGAGATGATGAAGATTGACCTCAGGATCTCCGGCGAGACGGAGATGGAGATGGAGATGGAGTGGTGCTAGGGGAGAGGGAGACGAGGCGAGGCATGCTATATAGCGGCGGTGACAGTGACTGCATAGTGCACAAGCTGAGGCTAACTTTGGTAACCCGGACACGCCGCCTGGACTGGTGTCACCTTGGGCGCAGGGTCTTGTCACTTCACTGTGAGGTCCGGATGAATAATAGTATTTTGACCATCAAGTGTACCACAGTTGTACAACTACTACTAGTAGGAGTAGTAGGAACATGAGTAGTACTCCCTCCGGTCCTCTTTTGTCTACGCATAACTTCGTATATACCCTTTTGCATGCGCCCATTTCCCTTCATGCCCCGCATTCACAACATTAATTAGCGTACGCATGAGCAGCTACAGCCGGACTCCAGCCAATAAACTTCAGCATGCAAGTGGGCCATTCTATGCATGTGGGAGAGACAAAAGGCAACCGAAGAGCCCGTCCAATCCATTGCATGCAGCAGTCAAACCACCGCGGCTCTCCTCATGCATGCGCATAACTTCTCCCATTTACTTCTCCATCGGGAACCGATTTTCCTCGGCTTCTTCACTACTGCTTGATCTTCATTTGCATCCAAACCACACTGCATTAACATTGTTTTAACCTCTTCACATCCTCCTGGAGTAATTCTGAAGCCCCTATAAATAATCATCTTCTTCGGTTAGACTAGGCATCTAATCCTAATTCTCCAAACCATAGCCCTCAGGTCCAGTGGTTGCAAATGGCGAAACAGATCGAGATGCAGGTTTTTACTGTCCAACATGTCCTCATCGAAGGCTCGTTGAGCATAGTTGCCACAATCACCGACCACCCAAGGGTTGTTGGGAAGTGGATCAACAATGTATCCAACTCCCTCCAAAAGGTGGAGATGAAGGTCATTTGTCTCTACGCAGAGTACACAGAGCGTGCCACTGGGAAGATCCAATGCGCCGCCGTCCTTCAGATGTGCCTCAAAGATGATGTTTTGGTGTACCACATCATATACGCGCCTCCATACCAGGTGAGCTTCACGATTTCTTGTCTCGAGAGGACATATACTTCTGTGGGGCAGCCATCGCAGGGGACAAAAATAAGTTGGAGCCGTACAACCTTGATTTGAAAAGCATCGCTCACCTACAAACCAAAATAAAAATTCCTGTAGAAGATTCTGGTAAACCGACACCATCCCTATTCGAGGTAGCAAATTTTGTGCTCGGAACAAATCTTCAGAAGCGTGACGAGACGCTGGCATTAAGGTCGTCTGGATGGGAAAATTATACCTTGATGTATGAGCGGATAAAATATGTTGCCCTCGATGCCCGTGTGAGTTTTGAGATAGCTGCAAGGTCCAGAGAGCTTGTTGCGAAGCCGTCTCTCACGGAAAATGAGAACAACAACAACAACAACAACAACAACAACAACAACAATAACAAGATGCTCCACCAGAAGCAGGGCATTATGGATGGATGAACTATTTCCTCTCTTGTAAAAAAACATTCCCTCTCTATGTATAGTGATATAGATGGAATATTTTGATGGTGTGCATGTCTTTGGAACAAGTACTAGCGTGGGTCCGCTTGACTATAAGGAACTATTTATCCGCCTAGATTTCTCTACTACTCCTTCCAGTGATCGGTATGCAATGCATGTGTCCGTAGACATGACAAATTGTACATGGAAGTTCAACTACGGCGACCATCATGTTTCATCCACTGCCACTCACGATTCCCATGACGCTGCTTCAACCCACGGCACCACGTCCACTGACGTGCGCCTCACCCCTCTCGGCCGCACCGCCCCTCTGCCTTTATGTGCATGACATATGGGCCAACTGAAATGCGGCGAGCATCAAGTTTCTACCATAGCCACACGCGATTCCCATGACGCTGCTCGAACCCATGACACCACACGTCCCCCGACCTGCGGCTCACCCCTCTCGGCCCCACTGCCCCTCTGCCTTTGGGAGAATTACATGTGGACCAGCCACCTATCGGGTCCACTTGTTATTGACTCAAAGGCAGGTGTCGTAAGGCACTGAAGCTCAGACCCAAGGGCCCTGAGAGGTAAATGTAACTCCTGCGCCAGGCCTTGTGGTACTACCGCTGCACGAACTCATGGCAAACTCAAGATTTGTTTCTTTACTATACATGCACGCAATGATTTAATGGACATTGTAATCTCAACATGTGATGGGGAGCTCTAAATTTGAATTTGAAACTTATAAAACGAAAAAAATTCAATACAAATAAACTAGGAGGGAGGGAGTATACCGTTGGATGTGTCCCATACGAAACAAGTCCCCTGGTTTGTCACGGAGAAGATGCGGTTAGAAAGGAGCACAGCGTCTTCGTACTCGTACGGCAACAAATCGACCGCGGACAGCATCGTCCACCTTTGACCGCCATGTGCAAGGTTCGTGCTATCTTCTTCAATCTCACCGTGGTTCCATCGTACCAATTCAGGCGGTGGCCCGTTGCATGGCTGATCCCAATGTTGGACAAAGGTTCTACGGGAATAGTGACACCGTTGTAAATGTTCTGCAAATTGATGTCGGTACCCTCCCGTACATATGCAAGCCAATCTCCACTCGCACTAAGCCTAACCTGTGAAACAGTGGGCAGGGAGAGAATTAGGGAAATGGACACGGAAGTAGTCTTTAGAATGCATTTACTACGTGATCAAACTCATCTTACCAGCTCATCGGACAAAATACGAGTGCCCCTCAACGTCGGCATCTCAAGGGGCGTCAACTTGCAACTATGGCCACGCCACGCTGGAGAGACCCCCAAGGAAACATCCTCGTGCATTGCACAGAACATCAAGATGCATTTGTATGAGTAGTTTATCTTGTGAGAGAAAAGGGTGAACGAGGGAAGGCCTTATTTGCAAATTTGGAGAGGGGTGTAGGTTTCTTTTCGAAAAATTGCCATAGTTTTCTTCCTATCCATCAGATATAAATCGGGCGGCCTATAAAAAAGCAGAGTTGGTGATGATGGTGTGCCTGCCATCCTGCAATATGGGTCATCCGATCTATATCTAACGGATAGGAAGGAAACTGTGACAATTTACCCGCACTCCTCTCCACATTTGCAAATAAGGACTTCCTTCATTCATCCTTTTCTCCCACAAGATCTTGATGTTCCGTGCAACGCATGGGCATCTTGCTAGTATAAGAGGGGTGTGGGTATTTTTTTGCAAAATTGACATAGTTTCCTTCCTATTCGTCAGATATAAATCAGACGGCCTATACTGCAGGATGGCAGGCACACCATCATCAACAACTCTATTTTTTATAAGAGTAGAGTAGAGATAGAGATAGAGACTACTACTACCAATGTGCTGGCCGGTGCGTTGCAATGGATCCAAAGTAGTAGAATAATACTTGTTCACGGGCTTGAAATATAAACACTCTAGTTTTGATATACATATATCAGTAAAAGTAAATCATGCTTCACTCAAAATATATTCCTCAGGCTGTTTTGATGGTTTAAAGATAACAGATATTAAAATATTTGGAGCTGTTTTTTTTTTACATTCTGTAGCATGACACAGCATCCGATGCACCTAATCGTCTGTAAAAAAAATGAGTTTGGGTCAGTGGCACACCCTGCGGCAAGATGCCCCTGTGGCCTTCTTCTATAACTAGCAAGATGCCCGTGCATTGGAGGGAACATCAAGATGCATTTTTTTACAAAACACCTATTGTGATTGACCCTTGCAGGAGTAATCCCATGTGTAAAAACTAATGATATCTCGAGAATTTTATCGGAAAAATGGTATCTATGGAACAAGTTTTCTCTACTACTGCTCCTTGCAGTGAGTGGTATGCAAGGCATGTGTCAGCAGACATGACAGCTTGTCCATGGAAGTTGAACCATGATGACCATCACGTTTCTTGTTTCTACCACTGCCACACCCACATGCGATTCCCATGACGCCGCTCCAACCCACGGCACGACGTCCCCCGACGTGCGCCTCATCCCTCTCGGCCCCACTACTCCTCTGCCTTTGTGTGCATGACATGCGGGCTAGCTGAACTGCGGCGACCATCAACTTTCTACCATAGCCACACCCGATTGGACGCGGTTTGCCTACTCTGATCCGTACTCCCGCACCATCTAATTTTCATCCAGCGGCTGTGACACATTTCATCCCGGGCATCAATCCTCAGCTGGAGTACTTCTGTACTACAGGTAGTACCCGCCGGTGTGGCCATCTACGCCTCGTAACGCCTCGACACCCGGCTGTGGCACCCTCGCCATGGCCACGCCACAACCGGCCAGTTCATCTCGAATGAGTGAGTCACAAACCACGCCACCACCATGAGAATGACATGTGGGCCAACCGCATTTAAGGTCCACATGTCATTGACTCATAGTCCGATGCACTAAGCCACTGAAGCTGGGTCCCGTGGGCCCCGAGAGGGAAATGTAACTCATGCAGTAGGTCTTGTGGTGCTCCCACAGTACGAGCTCGTGCCAAACCCCGATGAGATTTGGTAACCAACAAGTAAGCTACACGTGCATTGCACGCATGAGATTTGGTAACCAAATCTCTACTATTTACTCTCTATATCTATATCTATATCTATACTCTTATAAAAAAATAGAGTTCGCGATGATTGTTTGCCTGCCATCCTACAATATAGGTCATCTGATTTATATCTAACGGATCGGAAGGAAATATGGTAATTTTGCAAAAGGATGCCCACAGCCCTCTCCACATTTGCAAATGAGGCCTTCTCTTGTTCATCCTTTTCTCCCACAACATAAACTACTCATACAAATGCATCTTGATTTTCCGTGCAACGCATGGGCATCTTGCTAGTTATGAAAAAATAACACTCTATCAATGAGCCCCATCAGACACCAAATTTCTTGGCTTCCGTGCTACAGCTAGATCTTCCCCTCTTTTTTTTTCCAACCCGGCGGCGGGCGGGGTGCGGTTTGCCAATGGTCGGTTTGCTCAACGGCGGTCCCACATGAAAGTGAAAATGCTAGGCAACATGCCTTCCCTAGCTATGTGGGATGCCGGACGGGCCGTGGAGTACTCCTGATTCCCGGGCGTGTGGGGGTGCGAAGCGAATGCGGCGGGCCTTTTCCTTTTACTGGAAACGTGCCCGTGCGTTGTGACAGATCCAAAGTAGTAGAATAGTATTACTTGTTCACAAACTTGAAAGAAATCACTCTTGTTTTGATATACTCTTAATATATTACTTTTCACTCAAAATATATTTATCAGGCTGTTTTGATGAGGTGAGGGAGGGATGTGGTTGCTTTCAAGATAATAAGGGGTTTTCTACAAATTGGAGCAGAGAAGTGGGCTATTGTTGCAAAAATGCCACAACTTACCTCACAGCCGTTAGATGCAGATCTAATGGTCAGAAACGACGGATGCCAGACACACCAACATCACCAAGTGAGTCTTTTATAGGAGTAGGAGTAGAGAAAAATGTATAAATTGTAACATTTGGTTCTGCTCCTTGGAACGATCGATAGATATAAATAACGATTGGAAACGCTAGGGCGGGTGGCAGGGCTATTTCCGCCAGATAAGCAGGGTACGTAGTAGCTAGGTTGGTGCATCATTGATTTGGTCACATGCGGTCCAACATGTTCTACTGTTTCTAGCAAGATGCCCATGCATTACACGAAGTTGATGGAAAAGGTAAGCACAACTTATAAATTGGCAGATGGAGTACTAGTTACAGTGATGCATATAATTAAGCAAAGGGATCGCACATGTCGGTATTGACTGGAACGAGAATGCAATAGCACAATAAGAATTAAGGCCACGATGATGCGATCGTAGTGGTGGTTACAGGAGGCAAGAAGAAAGATGCATCCATCAACGTACGATCTCCTCCTCCTCAACTTAGTACGTCGGGCCACCGACCGGCGGCTAAGGAGCGGCGGCTTTTGTGGCGAGGTCAAGGTGCTTCTCAGCAAAGGCATCCAAGGCTTCCAGCCGGTTGAGGAAGGCCAACGTCGTAGCGTCCTCAATGGCCTTGTAGATACCTATGTACACGATTTGCTCATACATGTGGATTTGTAGGTCGACGAATTCTTGCAGGGCGAGGCGCCTCGCGGCGAGCGCGACCTCCAGGTGGACATTCTTCGTGGCGTCGGTGGGCAGTCGCAGGGCCACCAGTGCTTGAAAGAGGTTCCGGCCATGGAGGCTGATTAGGGTGGCAGGCAATGAGGAGCCCGGGTGTGCGGGCTGGAGGAGTACGGCGATGTCGTGCCCGAGCTTCTTGAGGATGGTGAACTTGTTGGTGGTGGCAACGATCATCTGGTCCAACTGAGAGTCGTAGTTGGCGTCGATGGCGGCCTGATACTACTCCAATGTATCTACTTTTCCAAACACTTTTGCCCTTGATTTGGACTCTAACTTGCATGATTTGAATGGAACTAACCCAGACTGACGTTGTTTTTAGCAGAATTGCCATGGTGTTATTTTTGTGCAGAAATAAAAGTCCTTGAAATGACCTGAAAATCAACGGAGAATATTTTTGGAATATATAAAAAATACTGGCGAAAGAATCCATGTCAGGGGCCCACACCCTGTCCACGAGGGTGGGGGCGCGCCCCCTTCCTCGTGGGCCCCCTGACGCTCCACCGACCTCAACTCCATATATCCACATTCGGGGAGAAAAAAATCAGAGATAATGATTCATCATGTTTTACGATACGGAGCCACCGCCAAGTCCTAATCTCTCCCAGGAAGGCTGATCTGGAGTCCGTTCGGGGCTCCGGAGAGGGGAATCTGTTGCCATCCTCATCATCAACCTTCCTCCATCACCAATTTCATGATGCTCACTGATACGTCTCCAACGTATCTATAATTTTTTATTGCTCCATGCTATATTATCTACTGTTTTGGACTATATTGGGCTTTATTTTCCACTTTTACATTATTTTTGGGACTAACCTATTAACCGGAGGCCCAGCCTAGAATTGTTGTTTTTTGCCTATTTCAGTGTTTCGGAGAAACAGAATATCAAACGGAGTCCAAACGGAATAAAATCTTCGGGAACGTGATTTTCTCACCGAACGTGATCCAGGAGACTTGGCCCCTACTCCAAGGAGTCAAAGAGGAGGTCACGAGGGTGGGGGCGCCCCCCCCCTAGGGCGCGCCCCCTGCCTCGTGGGCCCCTCGGTGCTCCACCGACGTACTCTTTCCTCCTATATATACCTACGTACCCCCAAACGATTAGAACAGGAGCCAAAAACCTAATGCCACCGCCGCAACTTTCTGTACCCATGAGATCCCATCTTGGGGCCTATTCCGGAGCTCCGCCGGAAGAGGGCCGTCATCACGGAGGGCTTCTACATCATCCTAGCCCCTCCGATGAAGTGTGAGTAGTTTACCTCAGACCTTTGGGTCCATAGTTAGTAGCTAGATGGCTTCTTCTCTCTTTTCGGATCTCAATACAAAGTTCTCCCCCTCTCTTGTCGACATCTATTCGATGTAATCTTCTTTTTGTGGTGTGTTTGTTGAGACCGATGAATTGTGGGTTTATGATCAAGTCTATCTATGAATAATATTTGAATCTTCTCTGAATTCTTTTATGTATGATTGGTTATCTTTGCAAGTCTCTTCGAATTATCTATTTGGTTTGGCCAACTAGATTGGTACTTCTTGCCATGGGAGAAGTGCTTAGCTTTGGGTTCGATCTTGCGGTGTCCTTTCCCAGTGACAGAAGGGGCAGCAAGGCACGTATTGCATCGTTGCCATCGAGGATAACAAGATGGGGTTTATTTCATATTGCATGAATTTATCTCTCTACATCATGTCATCTTGCTTAAGGCGTTACTCTGTTTTTAACTTAATACTCTAGATGCATGCTGTATAGAGGTCGATGAGTGGAGTAATAGTAGTAGATGCAGAATCGTTTCGATCTACTTGTCACGGACGTGATGCCTATATACATGATCATGCCTAGATATTCTCATAACTATGCTCAATTCTGTCAATTGCTCAACAGTAATTTGTTCACCCACCGTAGAATACTTATGCTCTTGAGAGAAGCCACTAGTGAAACCTATGGCCCCCGGATCTATTCTCATCATATCAATCTCCATCACTTTAATCTTGCTTTGCCTTTACTTTTTACTTTGCATCTTTATACCAAAAATACCAAAAATATTATATCTATCAGATCTCACTCTCGTAAGTAACCGTGAAGGGATTGACAACCCCTAATCGCGTTGGTTGCGAGTAGCTATCGTTTTGTGCAGGTACGAGGGACTTGATCGTGGCCTCCTACTGGATTGATACCTTGGTTCTCAAAAACTGAGGGAAATACTTGCGCTACTCTGCTGCATCATCCCTTCCTCTTCGGGGAAAACCAACGCAAGCTCAAGATGTAGCAAGAAGGATTTCTGGCGCCGTTGTCGGGAGGTCTACTCAAAAGTCAACATACCAAGTACCCATCACAATCCCTATCTCTCGCATTACATTATTTGCCATTTGCCTCTCGTTTTCCTCTCCCCCCACTTCACCCTTGTCGTTTTATTCACCCTCTCTCTCTATCCTCCCTCTCTATTTGCCTCTTTTGCCCGCATGCTTTTTGTTTGCTCGTGTGTTAGATTGCTTGTTTGTCGCGATGGCTCAAGATACTAACAAATTGTGTGAATTCACCAATACCAATAATAATGATTTCCTTAGCACTCCGATTGCCCCTCTTGCTAATACTGAATCTTGTGAAATCAATGCTGCTTTGTTGAATCTTGTTATGAAAGATCAATTCGCCGGCCTTCCTAGTGAAGATGCCGCTACTCATCTGAATAGCTTCGTTGATTTATGTGATATGCAAAATAAAAAAGATATCGATAATGATGTCGTTAAATTGAAGCTATTTCATTTTTTGCGTAGTGATCGTGCTAAAGCTTGGTTTTCGTCTTTTCCTAAAAATAGTATTGATTCATGGAACAAGTGCAAAGATGCTTTTATCTCTAAGTATTTTCCTCCCGCTAAGATCATCTCTCTTAGAAACGATATTATGAACTTAAGCAACTTGATCATGAACATGTTGCACAAGCTTGGGAGAGAATGAAATTAATGATACGTAATTGCCCTACTCATGGTTTGAATTTGTGGATGATCATACAAATTTTTTATGCCGGATTGAATTTTGCTTCTAGAAATCTTTTAGATTCGGCCGCGGGAGGCACTTTTATGGAAATCACTTCAGGAGATGCTACTAAACTCCTAGATAATATTATGGTTAATTATTCTCAATGGCATACTGAAAGATCTTCTAATAAGAAAGTGCATGCGATAGAAGAAATCAATCTTTTGAGTGGAAAGATGGATGAACTTATGAAATTATTTGCTACTAAGAGTGTTTCTTCTGATCCTAATGATATGCCTTTGTCTACTTTGATTGAGAATAACAATGAATCCATGGATGTGAATTTTGTTGGTAGGAATAATTTTGGTAACAACGCTTATAGAGGGAATTTTAATCCTAGACCATATCCTAGTAATACTTCTAATAATTATGGGAATTCCTACAACAACTCTTATGGAAATTATAATAAGATGCCCTCTGAATTTGAGAATAGTGTTAAAGAGTTTATGAATTCACAAAAGAATTTTAATGCTTTGCTTGAAGAGAAATTGCTTAAAGTTGATGATTTGGCAAGAAACTTTGATAGAGTCTCTTGAGATTGATTCTTTAAAGATTAGATCCATTCCTCCTAAGCATGATATCAATGAGTCTCTTAAAGCCATGAGAATTTCCATTGATGAGTGCAAGGAAAGAACCGCTAGGATGCGTGCTTCCAAAGATGACTTTATTAAAGCGTGTTCCTCCAATTCCTATGAAAATCAAGATGAAGATCTAAAAGATATTGATGTGTCCCCTATTAAATCTTTTTTTTGCAATATGAATCTGATGAAACTGAATATGATCTTCCTTTACCTAGAAGGCGTTCTAAAAATTCGGAGTATCTAGATCTTAATGATGAAATTGATGAAAGTGGGATTGAAAGAAATAAAAATCTAGATGTTGCTAAACCACTATATTGGATTTCAAGGAATTTAAGTATGAAAGTTGTTCTTTAATTGATTGTATTTCCTTGTTGCAATCCGTGCTAAATTCTCCACATGCTTATAGTCAAAATAAAGCCTTCACCGAACATATTGTTGATGCCCTGATGTAATCTTATGAAGAAAAACTTGAGTTGGAAGTTTCTATCCCTAGGAAACTCTATGATGAGTGGGAACCAACTATTAAAATTAAAATTAAAGATCATGAGTTTTATGCTTTGTGTGATTTGGGTGCTAGTGTCTCTACTATTCCCAAGACTTTGTGTGATTTACTAGATTTTCGTGATTTTGATGATTGCTCTCTAAACTTGCATCTTGTGGATTCCACTATTAATAAACATATGGGAAGGATTAATGATGTTATTATTGTTGCAAATAGGAATTATGTGCCCGTAGATTTCATTGTTCTTGATATAGATTGCAATCCTTCTTGCCCTATTATTCTTGGTAGGCCTTTCCTTAGAACGGCTGGTGCGATTATTGATATAAAGGAAGGGAATATTAGATTTCAATTTCCATTAAAAAGGGAATGGAACACTTTCCAAGAAAGAAAATAAAATTACCATATGAAACTATCATGAGAGACAGTTATGGATTGCCTACCAAAGATGGCAATACTTAGATCTATCCTCGCTTTTATGCCTAGCTAGGGGCGTTAAACGATAGCGGTTGTTGGGAGGCAACCCAATTTTATTTTTATTCCTTGCTTTTTGCTCCTGCTTAGTAATAAATAAATTATTTAGCCTCTGTTTTGGTTGAGTTTTTTTTGTTTAATTAGAGTTTGTGCCAAGTAGAACCGTTGGGAAGACTTGGGGAAAGTCTTGTTGAACTTTCTGTAAAAAAAACAGAAACTTTAGCGCTCAGGAGAACTGCTGTCATTTTTATTTGAAGAGTTCTACTTAGTTAATTCTTTTCTAAGATGATTAATAGATAAATTCCTCACGTTCAGCAATTTATTTTAGAATTTTTGGGGTTCCAGATCTTGCGCTAGCTACAGATTACTACAGACTATTCTGTTTTTGACAGATTCTGTTTTTCGTGTGTTGTTTGCTTATTTTGATGAATCTATGGCTAGTAAAATAGTTTATAATCCATAGGGAAGTTGGAATACAGTAGGTTTAACACCAATATAAATAAAGAATGAGTTAATTACAGTACCTTGAAGTGGTCTTTTGTTTTCTTTCGCTAACGGAGCTCACGAGTTTTCTATTTTGAGTTTTGTGTTGTGAAGTTTTCAAGTTTTGGGTGAATTCTTTTGATGGATTATGGAACAAGGAGTGTCAAGAGCCTAAGCTTGGGGATGTCCATGGCACCCCCAAGATAATCCAAGGATACCAAGAAGTCAAAGCTTGGGGATGCCCCGGGAGGCATCCCCTCTTTCGTCCACTTTCATCGGTAATTTACTTGGAGCTATATTTTTATTCACCAACATGATATGTGTTTTGCTTGGAGCATCTTGTATTATTTGTGTCTGTGTGTCTTAGTATGCCACAATAATCCTTGCTGTACACACCTTTTGATAGAGCCATACATGAATTAAAATTTGATAGAATACTCTATGTGCTTCACTTATATCTTTTGACCTAAGTAGTTTTCCTCTATGTGCTTCACTTATATCTTTTGAGCGTTATAATTTTTCTCTATGTGCTTCACTTAGATCTTTTAGAGCATGGTGGTGGATTTGTTTTAAAGAAACTATTGATCTCTCATGCTTCACTTAAATTATTTTGAGAGTCTCTTAATAGCATGGTAATTTGCTTAATAATAATATGCTTGGTGTTTAAGATTTGTGAAACTTTCTTTTGAGTGTGTTGAATACTAAGAAAAGATTGAAGCATGATAATTGTTTTGAGATATGGAGGTGATAATATTAAAGTCATGCTAGTTGAGTAGTTGTGAATTTAAAGAATACTTGTGTTAAAGTTTGTGATTCCCGTAGGATGTACGTATGGTGAACCGTTATGTGATGAAGTCGGAGCATGATTTATTTATTGATTGTCTTCCTTATGAGTGGCGGTCGGGGACGAGCGATGGTCTTTTCCTACCAATCTATCCCCCTGGGAGCATGCGCGTAATACTTTGCATTGATAACTTCTAGATTTTTGCAATAAGTATATGAGTTCTTTATGACTAATGTTGAGTCCATGGATTATACGCACTCTCACCTTTCCACCTTTGCTAGCCTCTCTAATACCGCGCACTTTTAGCCGGTATCATACACCTACCATATACCTTCCTCAAAACAGCCACCATACCTACCTATTATGGCATTTCCATAGCGATTCTGAGATATATTGCCATGCAACTTTCCACCGTTCCGTTCATGACACATTCCATCATTGTCATATTGCATATCCCGGTACACCGCCGGATGCATTCACATAGAGTCATATTTTGTTCTATGTATCGAGTTGTAATTGTTGAGTTGTAAGAAAAATGAAAGTGTGATGATCATCATTATTAGAGCATTGTCCTAGTGAGGAAAGGATGATGGAGACTATGATTCCCCCATAAGTCGGGATGAGACTCCGGACGAAAAATAAATAAAAGAGGCCAAAGAAGCCCAAATAAAAAAAAGAAAAGAGGCCATAAAAAAAAGAGAAAAGGCCCAAAGCCAAATATATATATATAATGATGAGAGAAAAAGATAGAAGGGACAATGTTACTATCCTTTTACCACACTTGTGCTTCAAAGTAGCACCATGATCTTCATAGTAGAGAGTCTCTCATGTTATCACTTTCATATACTAGTGGGAATTTTACATTATAGAACTTGGCTTGTATATTCCAATGATGGGCTTCCTCAAATTTCCCTAGGTCTTCATGAGCAAGCAAGTTGGATGCACACCCACTTTGTTTCTTTTTGAGCTTTCATATACTTATAGCTCTAGTGCATCCGTTGCATGGCAATCCCTACTCACTCACATTGATATCTATTGATGGGCATCTCCATAGCCCGTTGATACGCCTAGTTGATGTGAGACTATCTTCTCCTTTTTGTCTTCTCCACAACCACCATTCTATTCCACCTATAGTGCTATATCCATGGCTCACGCTCATGTATTGCATGAAGATTGAAAAAGTTTTGAAAAAGTTAGAGTATGAAACAATTGCTTGGCTTGTCATCGGGGTTGTGCATGATTTAAATATTTTGTGTGGTGAAGATAGAGCATAGCCAGACTATATGATTTTGTAGGGATAACTTTCTTTGGCCATGTTATTTTGAGAAGACATAATTGCTTTGTTAGTATGCTTGAAGTATTATTATTTTTTATGTCAATATAAAATTTTGTCTTGAATCTTTCTAATCTGAATATTCATACCACAATTAAGAAGATTTGCATTGAAATTATGCCAAGTAGCACTCCGCATCAAAAATTCTCTTTTTATCATTTACCTACTCGAGGACGAGCAGGAATTAAGCTTGGGGATGCCTGATACGTCTCCAACGTATCTATAATTTTTTATTGCTCCATGCTATATTATCTACTGTTTTGGACTATATTGGGCTTTATTTTCCACTTTTATATTATTTTTGGGACTAACCTATTAACCGGAGGCCCAGCCCAGAATTGTTGTTTTTTGCCTATTCCGGTGTTTCGGAGAAAAAGGATATCAAATTGGAGTCCAAACGGAATAAAATCTTCAGGAACGTGATTTTCTCACTGAACGTGATCCAGGAGACTTGGACCCTACTCCAAGGAGTCAAAGAGGAGGTCACGAGGGTGGGGGCGCCCCCCTAGGGCGTGCCCCCTGCCTCATGGGCCCGTCGGTGCTCCACCGACGTACTCTTTCCTCCCATATATACCTACGTACCCCCAAATGATCAGAATAGGAGCCAAAAACCTAATTCCACCGCGCAACTTTCTGTATCCACGAGATCCCATCTTGGGGCTTGTTCCGGAGCTCCGTCGGAAGAGGGCCGTCATCACGGAGGGCTTCTACATCATCCTATCCCCTCCGATGAAGTGTGAGTAGTTTACCTTAGACCTTCGGGTCCATATTTAGTAGCTAGGTGGCTTCTTCTCTCTTTTTGGATCTCAATACAAAGTCCCCCTCTCTTGTGGAGATCTATTCGATGTAATCTTCTTTTTGCGGTGTGTTTGTTGAGACCGATGAATTGTGGGTTTATGATTAAGTCTATCTATGAATAATATTTGAATCTTCTCTGAATTCTTTTATGTATGATTGGTTATCTTTGCAAGTCTCTTCGAATTATCCGTTTGGTTTGGCCAACTAGATTGGTAGTTCTTGCCATGGGAGAAGTGCTTAGCTTTGGGTTCGATCTTGTGGTGTCCTTTCCCAGTGACCGAAGGGGCAGCAAGGCACGTGTTGCATCGTTGCCATCGAGGATAACAAGATGGGGTTTATTTCATATTGCATGAATTTATCTCTCTACATCATGTCATCTTGCTTAAGGTGTTGCTCTGTTTTTAACTTAATACTCTAGATGCATGCTGGATAGCGGTCGATGAGTGGAGTAATAGTAGTAGATGCAGAATCGTCTCGATCTACTTGTCACAGACGTGATGCCTATATACATGATCATGCCTAGATATTCTCATAACTATTCTCAATTCTGTCAATTGCTCAACAGTAATTTGTTCACCCACCGTAGAATACTTATGCTCTTGAGAGAAGCCACTAGTGAAACCTATGGCCCCCGGGTCTATTCTCATCATATCAATCTCCATCACTTTAATCTTGCTTTGCTTTTTACTTTGCATCTTTATACCAAAAATATCAAAAATATTGTATCTATCAGATCTCACTCTTGTAAGTGACCGTGAAGGGATTGACAACCCCTAATCGCGTTGGTTGCGAGTAGCTATCGTTTTGTGCAGGTACGAGGGACTTGACCGTGGCCTCCTACTAGATTGATACCTTGGTACTCAAAAACTGAGGGAAATACTTACGCTACTCTGCTGCATCATCCCTTCCTCTTTGGGGGAAACCAACGCAAGCTCAAGATGTAGCACTCACCGTTGTGCGCGAGTAATTCCATCGTAGGCTTGCTGGACAGTGATGGGTTGGATGAGATTTATCATGTAATCGAGTTAGTTTTGTTAGGGTTTGATCCCTAGTATCCATTATGTTCTGAGATTGATGTTGCTATGACTTTGCTATGCTTAATGCTTGTCACTAGGGCCCGAGTGCCATGATTTCAGATCTAAACCTATTATGTTTTCATGAATATATGTGAGTTCTTGATCTTATCTTGCAAGTCTATAGTCACCTATTATGTGTTATGATCCGTTAACCATGAAGTGACAATAATCGGGATACTTACTAGTGATGACCGTAGTTTGACGAGTTCATGTATTCACATTGTGTTAATGCTTTGGTCCGGTACTCTATTAAAAGGAGGTCTTAATATCCCTTAGTTTCCAATAGGACCCCGCTTCCACGGGAGGGTAGGACAAAAGATGGCATGCAAGTTCTTTTCCATAAGCACGCATGACTATATTCGGAATACATGCCTACATTACATCAATGAACTGGAGCTAGTTCTGTGTCACTCTATGTTATAACCATTGCATGAGGAATCGCATCTGACATAATTATCCATCAATGATCCATTGCCTACGAGCTTTTCATATATTGATATTCGCTTATTTACTTTTCTGCTGCTACTATTACAATCACTATAAAACGAAAACTGCAACCGTTACTTTTGCCACTGTTACCACTACTATCATATTACTTTGATACTAAATACTTTGCTGTAGATATTAAGTTTCCAGGTGTGGTTGAATTGACGACTCAGCTGCTAATACTTGAGAATGTTCTTTGGCTCCCCTTGTATCGAATTAATAAATTTGGGTTCAATAGTCTACCCTCGAAAATTGTTGCGATCCCCTGTACTTGTGGGTTATCAAGACTATTTTCTGGCGCCGTTGCCGGGGAGCATAGCTCTGTTCATTGAGTCACTTGGGATTTATATCTGCTGATCACTATGAAGAACTTGAAAGATAAAAGAACCAAGATTTTCCCCTCAACTACGAGGGGAGGTAAGGAACTGCCATCTAGCTCTGCACTTGATTCACCTTCTGTTTTGAGTAAACTTGCGACACCTACTCCTGCTATTCATTCTGATATGTCGCATGTTATTGATGATGCCACTTCTGCTTTGAATGATACTTATGATGAAACTACCTCTATGCTTGATAATACTGTGCCACTAGGTGAATTTCTTGATGAACAACTTGCTAGGCTTAGAGAGAATGAAATTATTGAAACTGATAATATTGATGAAAGTGATGATGAAGATTCCCCCCTAGATATGAATTGTCTGTTGTGCCTGAGGGTTATATTATGGATGAGGAAACTGCTAGAGACTTTTTAGCTTGTAATGATAGATCTGATCTTAAGAAATTATTAGTTAAGCTTAAAGAAAAATCTTTGAATGCTAGAATAAAATATGACACTGCTTTTGCTACTTCACCTATCTTTATTTCCGATAAGGATTATGATTTCTCTGTCGATCCTGAGTTAATTACTTTGGTTGAATCCGATCCTTTTAATGGCTATGAATCTGAAACTGCACATCTTACTAAATTAAATGATATAGCCACCCTGTTCACTAATGATGAGAAAACTTGCTATTACTTTATCCTTAAGTTATTCCCGTTCTCATTAAAGGGTGATGCTAAAACATGGTTTAATTCTCTTGATCCTGGTTGTGTGCGTAGTCCCCGGGATATGATTTATTATTCCTCTGCTAAATATTTCCCCGCTCATAAGAAACAAGCTGCCTTAAGGGAAATATATAATTTTTTGCAAATTGAAGAAGAGAGTCTCCCACAAGCTTGGGGGAGGCTTCTCCAATTACTTAATGCTTTGCCTGATCATCCTCTCAAGAAAAATGAAATACTTGATATCTTTTATAATGAACTAACTGATGCTTCCAGAGACCACCTGGATAGTTGTGTTGGTTGTGTTTTCAGGGGAAGAATAGTTGATCAAGCTGAATTGCTATTGAATAATATGTTGAGTAATTAAAATGATTGGACACTTCCTGAACCAACTCCTAAGCCAACTCCGAAGAAAAGGGGTATTCTATTTCTCAGTCCTGAAGATATGCAAGAGGCAAAGAAATCTATGAAAGAAAAAGGTATTAAAGCGGAACATGTTAAGAATTTACCACCTATTGATGAAATACATGGTCTTGATAACCCGACACAGGTAGTAAAGGTAAATTCTCTCTATAGATTTGATGAAGGTGATATTCCTCATTATAAGTCTGCTAGCCAATGCTTAGATGAGTTTGATAATTTTATTGTTAAACAAGAAAACTTCAATGCTTATGTTGGTAGACAATTGAAATGCAATGCTGATATGCTTGAACACTTGAGTGATTATATGTCTAGAGTTAAAGGTGAACTTAAACTCATTAGTAAACATGCTTCTATGGTTACCACTCAAGTAGAACAAGTACTTAAAGCTCAGAATGATTTTCTCAATGAATTAAATAATAAGAAAAATGATAATTGTGTTAGAGTTATGACTAGAGGGGGTAAAATGACTCAGGAACCTTTGTATCCTGAGGGCCATCCTAAGAGAATTGAGCAAGATTCTCAAAGAATTAATGTTGATGCACTTAGTCCCTCTAAGAAGAAGAAAAAGAAAAATGATAGGACTTTGCATGCTCCTAGTGAACCTGTTGTTGAAACACCTGAGAATCCCAATGATATTTCTATTTCTGATGCTGAAACACAATCTGGTAATGAACATGAACCTAGTGATAATGTTAATGATGATGTTCATGTTTATGCTCATCCTAGCAATAACAATGATGTAGAGATTGAACCTGTTGGTGATCTTGATAACCCACAATCAAAGAATCAACGTTATGATAAGAGACACTTTGTTGCTAGGAAGCACAGTAAAGAAAGAGAACCATGGGTTCAGAAACCCATGCCTTTTCCTCCTAAACCATCCAAGAAAAAAGGATGATGAAGATTTTGAGCACTTTGCTGAAATGAATAGACCTATCTTTTTGCGTATGCGTTTGACTGATATGCTTAAAATGAACCCTTATGCTAAATACATGAAGGATATTGTTACTAATAAAAGAAAGATACCGGAATCTAAAATTTCCACCATGCTTGCTAATTACACTTTTAAGGGTGGAATACCAAAGAAACTTGGAGATCCAGGAGTACCAACTATACCATGCTCCATTAAAAGAAATTATGTTAAAACTACTTTATGTGATCTTGGAGCCGGTGTTAGTGTTATGCCTCTCTCTTTATATCGTAGACTTGATTTGAATAAGTTGACACCTACTGAAATATCTTTGTAAATGGCTGATAAATCAACTACTATACCTATCGGTATTTGTGAGGATGTGCCAGTTGTGGTTGCAAACGTTACTATTTTAATGGACTTTGTTATTCTTGATATTCTCGAGGACGATAGTATGTCGATTATCCTTGGTAGACCCTTTTTGAATACTGCAGGGGATGTTATTGATTGCAACAAAGGCAATGTCACTTTTCATGTTAATGGTAATGAGCATACGGTACACTTTCTGAGGAAACAACCTCAAGTCCATAGTCTCAATTCTATTGGAAAATTTTCAACGATTACTATTGGAGGTTTTGAATTTCCTCTTCCTACTGTCAAGAAGAAATATGATATTCTTATTGTTGGGGATGTGCATATCCCAGTTGAGGTAACCTAGTGTTATTCGAAATTTCTCTGGTTTCATGTTACTCGGAATGAGTTTGTTAACAAGACTTGATTAGCCTTGTTAGTGGATTCCTTTTGATGAGCATGAGATGGATGAAGTTAGAAAGCACAACTTTCTCTACCCTCTTTTTACTTTCTGTTATTTATCTTAAATAAAGTAAAAATAGTATTTTCTGTCTGTTTTCTGAATTATCCTTGCAATAAAAAATACCCCAAAAATAAAAGTTCTCCAAATGCCCTGAAATTTAATATGATTTTTCCAGAATATTTAAGAATTATTGGCACTGAGAACACACCAGCGGGCCTCACCATGTGCCCACGAGGGTGGAGGGCGCGCCCTACCCCCCTGGGCGCGCCCCCTATCTCGTGGACCCCACGTGGGTCCCCTCCACTTATTCTTGCACCCACACGCTTCGTCTTCCTCCAGAAAAATCATCCACCAGCTCAAACCTGAGTTCTAGCTCATCTTGCTACCATTTTCGATCTCCTTGCTCAAAGCTCCATTCACAAAACTGCTTTGGGGGAATGTTCTTCGGTATGTGACTCCTCCAATGGTCCAATTAGTTTTTGTTCTAGTGCTTTATTTATTGCAAATTTTGCTGCTTAGGTGACCCTGTTCTTGAGCTTGCATGTCAAATTTATGTGGTCAAAAGTAGTTTTAATGCATGATATAGCCTCTAGACACTTGTAGGAGTAGTTGCTATCAATTTTGTTGAGTTTGGTTCACTTTTATTTTAAGTTACTAAAAATTTCAGAAAATTTCAGAAAAAGATGAAGAGATTTTTGAGGGGCTCATCGAGCCGAAGCTCTAAGGATAAGCAAAGCGAAGAAAATAAGAATCCCAAGTATAATCTCCCTCGTACTGTGGAGGTTCGGCCGTGTGAATGGCCTTGTGATGAGTTCTTGAGAGAAGCCGGGATTTATGAAGATTTTTATTATTTGGCTGAGAATGCAGGCCTCACCGACTTCCTCCACGACCAGCTTGAACAGTATCTCTTACTCACCAATATTTTTGTGCAAAATTTTCATTTCCATGCTAGGAGATCGCCACCTTCGGTGGAGTTTTCTTTATATGATAAGCATAAGGATATGTCACTTTATGATTTTTGTCGGGTTTGTAGGATACCCTTTGAGGGCAGCATAGAGGAAGCACATCGTAATGATGTGGAGGGATTTGATATAATTGTTGTAGGGGAAACGAGGAAAGTTTCCGATGCAAGAATCACTAGCATACATTTTCCTGTTCTACGTTACTTTGCAATATTTTCTAGTAGATGCTTAATTCGTTGCGGGAACTGTGGAAACTTAGTGCCCCTAATATTGTTATTTTGCGCCATGCTTTGTTTCGTGATACCACTTTCAGTTTAGGCGCTATTGTTGCTAAACGGTTAAATCTGAACCGTACAAAGGGTCCCGACTTAGGAGGCATCTTCGCCTCGCACCTTGCTGCACACTTTAACATACCTATTAGGCATTATGAGAAAGAGGAAAAGTTGCTGCCTCATATTTTTCTAGATTATAAGAGCATGGTAGCACATGATTTTATTGTTAAGAATAAGATGAAGATGCTTAACTATAGAATAATGTTTGGTAAGAATCACTTTGAGACTATTACCTTTCCTGCTCCCTCTTTGTTCAACATATTTTCAAGCACGTACCTTGTTTTGCCGGAGGCCGTTCAGGAACACCAGAGCCTAACATCAGCTCTAGAGCCAGGGCCACTATCTGAGCCTCACCGTCAGTCTGTTTATCAGTGGGATCCGGAGGAGATCGTTAACTAGTGGCACCCCGAGGACCCTCCTCAGTACACTGGAGAGGATCATTTCGATCCATGTGCATAAACCAACTTAGGCCAAAAGCCTAAGCTTGGGGGAGTACGTATTTCTCACCGACATTACATTCATGTTCACACACTCATGCCAGTTGTCGGTGCTCACACTTTTTCATTGTATCATCCATGCTAGCTTATTTTCTTTTTAAGCTTTCTTCTTCTGTGTTTGAAAAACATTAAGAAAAACCAAAAAAAATAGATGTAGCTTTTAGCTACTTTACTTTCCATGCATGTAGTAGTAGTAATTAAAAAGAAAACCCAAAAAGATTTCTGGTTCTTCTTTTGCTTGTTGGGAGCTTTCCCGTGTAAATAGTTTTATTTCCTTTCTTTTCCTTGGGGGTCAAGACGAGAAGACCATGATGGAAATGTTGAAGCGGCTCTCATATGCATTATTGTTGATCTAACAAAGAGCCCAAATTACCTTGTCTTCTCCCTTGAATTGAATGCTTGCAGATTCTAGCTTAGTCCAATGCACGTGCACTATTATTATTACCCACACCATTCGGTTGTGCAAGTGAAAAGCAGTAATGACGGTATATGATGAACTGATTGAGATGAGAAAAGTTGGTATGAACTTGACCTCTCTTGTTTTTGTAAATATGATTAGCTCATCGTTCCTGATTCAGCCTATTATGAATGAAACATGTTTGCAATGACAATTAGAGATTATAGTTGCCCATGACATGCTTAATTTGCTAGGAGTTTATAATGGTTTACCTTGCGTGCCAACATGCTATTAAAATGGTTGTGATGTGGTATGATAGGGTGGTATCCTCCTTTGAATGATTCGAGTGGCTTGACTTGGCACATGTTCACGCATGTAGTTGAAACAAAATCAACATAGCCTCCACGATATTTATGTTCATGGTGAATTATATCCTACTCATGCTTGCATTCAGTGTTGATTAATTTTAATGCATGTTCATGACTGTTGTCGCTCTCTAGCTGGTCGCTTCCCAGTCTCTTTGTAGCCTTCACTTGTACTAAGCGGGAATACTGCTTGTGCATCCAACTTCATAAACCCCAAAAGCTATTCCATATGAGTCCACCATACCTTCCTATATACGTTATCTACCTATCGTTGCAAGTAAATTTGCATGTGCCAAACTCTAAACCTTCAAATAAAAATTCTGTTTTGTATGCTTGAATAGCTCATGTATCAACTAGGGCTATCTATATCTTCCATGCTAGGCGGGTTATTCTCAAGAGGAGTGGACTCACCTCCTCACTCACGAGAAAATGGCTGGTAACCGGGATGCCCAGTCCCATGCTCAAATTAAATCAAAATAATTGCAAACAAAACTCCCCCGGGATTGTTGTTAGTTGGAGGCACCCGTTGTTTCGGGCAAGCCATGGATTGATGCTTGTTGGTGGTGGGGGAGTATAAACTTTACCATTCTGCTTGGGAACCGCCTATAATGTGTGTAGCATGGAAGATATCGAGATCTCTTGATTTTTATGTTGAAAATGAAAGTATACCGCTCAAAATATTATTCATCTCTATTTCAAAGCCGAGCTCTGGCACCTCTACAAATCCCTGCTTCCCTCTGCGAAGGGCCTATCTATTTATTTTATGTTGAGTCATCATCCTCTTATTAAAAAGCACCAGTTGGAGAGGACCGCTGTTATTTTCATGTATTATTATTAGTTTACATTGAGTATGACTGTGACTGGATCTCTTTTACCATGAATTACAATTTCCAGTCAGCCGTTGATCTTCAGGGGTGCTCTGCATTTATGTTTTGCGGTCTCAGAAAGGGCTAGCGAGATACCATCTTGTTATATCTTATTATGATTGTTTTGAGAAAGTGTTGTCATCCGAGATTTATTAATATTGCTCGCTAGTTGATTATGCCATTGCTATGAGTAAACATGAGACCTAAATGTTATTGTGAATATGGTTAGTTCATAATCTTTGCTGAAAACTTGAATGCTGGCTTTACATATTTACAACAACAAGAGCAAATAGAGTTTGTAAAAGTTTTTCTTTATCACTTTCAATTTATCAACTGAATTGCTTGAGGACAAGCAAAGGTTTAAGCTTGGGGGAGTTGATACGTCTCCAGCGTATCTACTCTTCCAAACAATTTTGCCCATGTTTTGGACTCTAACTTGCATGATTTGAATGGAACTAACCCGGACTGACGCTGTTTTCAGCAGAATTGCCATGGTGTTCTTTTTGTGTAGAAATAAAAGTTCTCGGAATGACTTGAAAATAAACGGAGAATATTTTTGGAATATATAAAAATACTGGCGAAAGAATCCACGTGAGGGGCCCACACCATGTCCACAAGGTTGGGGGCGCGCCTACCCCCTGGGCGTGCCCCCTGCCTCGTGGGCCCCCTAACGCTCCACCGACCTCAACTCCAACTCCATATATTCACGTTTGAGGAGAAAACAAATCAGAGAGAAGGATTCATCATGTTTTACGATACGAAGCCGCCGCCAAGCCCTAATCTCTCTCGGGAGGGCTGATCTGGAGTCCGTTTGGGGCTCCGGAGAGGGGAATTCGTCGCCATCGTCATCATCAACCTTCCTCCATCACCAATTTCATGATGCTCACCGCCGTGCGTGAGTAATTCCATCGTAGGCTTGCTGGACAGTGATGGGTTGGATGAGATTTATCATGTAATCGAGTTAGTTTTGTTAGGGTTTGATCCCTAGTATCCATTATGTTCTGAGATTGATGTTGCTATGACTTTGCTATGCTTAATGCTTGTCACTAGGGCCCGAGTGCCATGATTTCAGATCTGAACCTATTATGTTTTCATGAATATATGTGAGTTCTTGATCTTATCTTGCAAGTCTATAGTCACCTATTATGTGTTATGATCCGTTAACCATGAAGTGACAATAATCGGGATACTTACTGGTGATGACCGTAGTTTGAGGAGTTCATGTATTCACATTGTGTTAATGCTTTGGTCCGATACTCTATTAAAAGGAGGTCTTAATATCCCTTAGTTTCCAATAGGACCCCGCTTCCACGGGAGGGTAGGACAAAAGATGTCATGCAAGTTCTTTTCCATAAGCACGCATGACTATATTCGGAATACATGCCTACATTACATCAATGAACTGGAGCTAGTTCTGTGTCACTCTATGTTATAACCGTTGCATGAGGAATCGCATCCGACATAATTATCCATCAATGATCCATTGCCTACGAGCTTTTCATATATTGATATTCGCTTATTTTCTTTTCTGTTGCTACTGTTACAATCACTATAAAACGAAAACTGCTACCGTTACTTTTGCCACTGTTACCACTACTATCATATTACTTTGATACTAAATACTTTGCTGTAGATATTAAGTTTCCAGGTGTGGTTGAATTGACGACTCAGCTGCTAATACTTGAGAATGTTCTTTGGCTCCCCTTGTGTCGAATTAATAAATTTGGGTTCAATAGTCTACCCTCGAAAATTATTGCGATCCCCTATACTTGTGGGTTATCACGGCCATCCACCAGCCGGTCGTGAACACCGTCTAGAGACGATCCTCGGCGCCATGCCGTAGGCCAGCGTCGTGGACCACCTGGCACAGCCGCTTGCCGCTCGCGCGCCTCGCCCCCATGGGTCTGGAGTGAGCACTTTTCTCTTAGTGTAGGTGTTTAGGCAAATGCTTAGGTGCGTACGATGTGGTAGATGCATTGGAATGGAGGGGCGCCTATATATGAGTGCAAACTCATTGCATTCACATCGTGCAGCCTCTTTTCCTGGTCCTGCTCCCATTACTTCCCTCATACATGCGTGATGCTAATTGAAGGAGGATGCATCATTGGCCATTCAACATTTCGGGGACCGCTACCCCTCCCTCGTCTGCATTAAAGCCGTATCGGGAACTGTGCTGCCCACTGTCAAATCGAATAGTACTGCGTCGCCCGCTGCACGCCCGGTTGAACACGCCTCCTCGCCTCCATCAAACCCCTCCGTTAGCATGCAAACCGAGAAACCTACTCCGGTCGCACGTCCGTTCATGAGCGGGCCGGAATTAAATGCAACACCGGTCGAGCTCCTCCCGTCCGCCCTCAGTCTAAACTAGGCCAAACGCCGACCAAGCTCCTACCATCCGCCATCTATTTAAACAAGGCCACATAGATAGCGGGCAAGAATCGCACCCCTCCGCCGCTCCCCCATCTCCTCCTTCACCATTTTCTCCACTCTTCTGATGGCTTCCCAGGAGCCATTGTCCGGCATACTACCCGGCTAGGTGGCCCGCCGAGCCCTCCGGATACGGGCGAGGCCGCTCGGTGCTTCATCAACCTCGCTTGGCCCGACGGAGCCAGTTGCTTCCCCAATCCGGTGCGTGGTTTAGCAACTCGCCGCTCCAGTTCAGCTTGATGAGGAGTGGGGAGTTGCTCCATGCCGGTACGGGAGTTGTCGCTGCCACATCATACCACGCAACCAGTGTCTGCGGTGGCCACACCTCCCGTGTTTGTGGGCGCGCCTCCCGTGCCTGCGATCGCGCCTCCCGTGCCTGCGGCAACACCATGCAGGCAGAGACAGAAGCCGGGTGTGTGGAGAGCGACGAGTCGGTGGCCATCTTCTCCGTGTCCGCCGCCATCATCGAGGAGAAGTAGAACACGGGAGGCTGCCGCCACTTGGGTCCCATGAAGTCCACCGCCGAGGCGAAGACTGTGCATTCAGGTGGTTTCTTTGCTACTTCGTCTCTTCCGAGGACCTTCGTCGACCCCGCAAGTGTCTGCCAGACATGAGGAAGACAATGGGATACGTGGGCGGCCATTTCAATTAGGTACTCCCTCTCCCGCTGGTGGGAAATATTTGTTCTAAGAATGGATAAATTGGATGTGTCTATAACTAAAATAAGTCTAGATACATCTATTTCTAGGACAAGTATTTCCGGATGGAGGGAGTATTAATTATACCAAGAGAGCCGATTAGCACCGCTTAGTTCATGTAAATGTAATGAAATACATCATGTTTATATGAAGATCCGGCTTTTTTATATGAAATCATGCATGCTTATATGAAAACAGTCCTTGTTTGCATGAATTTCATCTAGTTGGTTAGAGTTGCGAAAATGTATGCCGCTGGCGTTTGATGTCGTCCTCCGCGGAAGGAAGCGGGAGGAAATTTGCCGGCTGCCGTTGGAGATGCTCTTATGCTGGAAATAATAGAGTCACATCCAATCCATTTGAGTTAATTGTGTGTATGATTCTCCCTCTAATAAAAGTTAATTGCATGTACAGTGTACACGTGACTTGCAGGGTGGCTACAGCTTCGTACAGAAAGTTAAAAAGAAACAGGTCCATCCTTAATCTTCTATTCTAAGTACTCTGTGGGTTCCACTGTCAGTACAGTAGCGAAAGAAGTATATATTAAATAAATAATATATAATATAAAAATCTAAAGTTAAAGACTACCATGCTAGAGATATATCTCCATGTCTACCCTTATACTCCATCCGTTCCTAAATATTTGTCTTTTTCAGATTTCAAATGGAGTACCGCATACGGATGTGTATGTAGACATATTTTAGAGTGTAGATTCACTCATTTTGCACCGTATGTAGTCACTTGTTGAAATCTCTAAAAATATAAATATTTAGGAACGGAGGGAGTAGAAAACAGAGTTGGTGATGATGGTGTGCATGCCATCCTGCAATATAGGCCATCGGATTTACATCGGAAGGAAACTATCGCAATTTTGCAAAAAGATACCCACACCCCTCTCCACGTCTACAAATAAGGCCTTCCCTCGTTCATCATTTTCTCTACTCTTACTAGCATTGTGCCCGTGCGTTGCAACAGATCCAAAATAGAATAATGCATGTTCACAAACTTGAAAGAAAAACACTCTAGTTTGGTGTATATATCACTAAAAATATACTCATATTAGGTTTCACTCAAAATATATTCCTTGTGGCTGTTTTGATGAGGTGGGGAGGGATGTGGTTGGTTTCAAGATACTAAGGGGTTTCTGCAAATTGGAGCAGAGAAGTGGGGTCTTGTTGCAGAAATGCCACGACTTACATCATAGTCGTTAGATGTAGATCTGATGGTCAGAAATGACGGATGGCAGACACACCATCCTCACCAACTGAGTCTTTTATAGGAGTTAGAGATAAAAACAGAGTTGGTGATGATGATGTGCCTGCCATCCTGCAATATAGGCCATCCAATTTATATCTGACGGATAGGAAGGAATAAGGTGCCTTCTGCTGCAGTGTGGCATCAGCCGTAGTTGTGCGGCACCCGCCGGAGTAGTGCGTTGGATGGACCACAGTGGAGCAGCTGCTGGACACCATGAGAATGAGGGGCAGCGCCAGAGGGAGGAGCAGCCAGGGAGATTTGCCCCTACCTACCGGCCATGTAGCCTAGCTGGACAGAGCATCGTCGAGGACCAAGCCAGATGGGACCAGAGGCGACGGCTCGCTGGAGGAACCCTAGGGCTACATGTAGGGGATCGAGGTAGAGGGAAGGGGGAGAGGAGATGCGAGTGGGCAGGGCAATGAACGCTTGCGTGTGTTGTTTTTACTTGAGGGTCAGGTGTGATGCGGGCGTCAGCAGTTGCATTTTGAGTGTAATATAGGAAGGCAACATAGTCATATCACTATTCCCCTTCCCTTCAATTTTTAGTGAGCTTCTACCCGAAACACCCCCCCTCCAAAGCGAAATAAGTTAAGCCCAAGCCCATAACTCAAAAATGACTTCTTTACATCTTTTATGGATTATTATGACAATAAGCCCTAAAAAGGCGGAATCAAACTGGCCCTTAACCTGTAATTCAATTGTGCGTGCAATGATGAATCACTCCTACCTGCTATAGTGTAGATTTAGGCATCATCATACATGGCATAACCTAATACATGTGCATTCCATTGTAGAATCTGGAATATGCAATGTTTATGTTAGTTCATACATTGCACATGATGTTTAAATGCCCCTTAAATCTGGTCAATCAAGTGATGGTATTTAAGCCTCCTTCTTTGCTTCTTTTCTTGATATGTAAGATTTGCTCACACATCTTTTCAATTATTGTTTGCATCAGCCAGCCATACTAGGACTGTTTCCTTTGATTACTTGATGTTCTTGACCTAACACTCTAACAGAGCTTGTCAACAATTTAAACACTAAGGGTTGTTGTAGTGGGGCCTTGTCTAACTCATAGGTGACATAAAGGTTTGGCTGTACACTAAAGTAGGCTCTCCAAGAGTAACTGGAGATCCAGATCGAAGGTATGCCTAGTTTTTACATAGTGCAGACATAGTAAGTGCTCATTTCATTGTGTGCAAGTGCAAGAGATGTGGCATGTTTCATTATGTGGTATTGTTTTGTTATAATCTCATCCTTTTGTGTTGTTTGCAGACTAGAAAGTATGCATATTTATCTTCCAAGGAGACGGGTAACTAGTTTGTGTCACCTTGCAGAGGGGGTGCAATGAAGATAAGATTGAGGATTTCCAAGTACAAGATGTTAGGAATGAGCCTTGCAAGAGAAGTAGGAGCTGCGCTGAGCCTGTTCAACTAGTTAAGGTAAGTCATTGTATCCAACTCAACAGTTCAATTCCTTGTTTGTTTCAGGCATAGTTAATTTTCTCTTTTCAGTTGTTTTATTTGTCCTCAGTTAATGAGATGCCCAAACAATGATGCCTGATGTTGGGTACTTCTATAACTATTAGTTGACATAATTAAAGTCCTTACCATTTAATTACTCTCGCAAAGTGTGCCTGAAGCTTTGAAGTTAACCAACTATTATTGCATGAGGCTCACAATCTAGTTTGTACTAGGCTAATGATTGCATAGTTTTGCTTGTTGTAGTAGGTTTGTATGAATCTCTCTGTTGTTCATCATGCTCCCTAAGACTTTAATTGAGCTACAGAATGGCCAACTGCTTCCTTACTTATACGCAACATGCTGTCTAAATTTGTAACTTGTCTATGTTTTGGATTGGGCCCTAACATCGTGCTCCTCTGGTGAGCTAAGAGAGATTTCTGTATGTAGGTTGCACAGACTATAATTTTTAAAATATCACCTGCTTATCCTTCATGACATGTAACATTATTGTTAGTCATGTTTTGCCATGTACAAAATAGTCTATCTTGCTCGCTTCACTGTTGTAACTATATTTTTTCCCTAGTCTTGTGTACTTACAGAAACATTTCAGGATGAAGTGACATCAACGCAAAGATCTGCGAGCAGTGCGGCATGGCCGTTACTGAATGATTATGGATTGGAATTGGAATGTGCTGATGTTCTCGAGCATCAACTAGACGTGGCAAGACAACATGTACATGATTCTCAACGCACAATCAACAAGTTGAGACTGGACATGCAGGTATTAGATGCAGGAGTCAAAAAATGAAACAAGACACTGAGGTAACCACGAAGGAATTGGAGATTTTGCAGACTGAAATTTGTGCTATCTGAATCCAGCCAATCCTTTTTTCTGAAGAGATTATAGTTCAAATGGTAAGTCATGTTGATGCGCGTCCATGATGTATGAGCTTTATTTGTCCAGTGTATGTAATTTGCTATTTGTGTATGGTTTATAATCACTCATGCCGAACTATAATGCCCAGTGGGTATATTAGTCTGTAATTTCTTTATTGTATAGTGTAGTATTATTCTACGTTTCTATGCTTTTTATTGTAGTGTATGTTTTTTAGAGGCGATAGTATAGAGTAGGATAATTCTTGAATATGCTATATCGTTGAAACGGGGGCCAACACGCCCAAACATTTCCTGGACGCCATACAAATGAACAAACATGTGCAGTCAAAGCGGGCCTTAATTAGGCTGGTCAAAATAATATTAAGTGCATCCCAAATGGGCCCATCGTAACATCGGCTCTTAGCAGGCCGTCAATATGCCTAAAGCTCGATAGGGCCGTATAAATGGAAATGGCATGTGGGCCTTTAGCAGGCCAAAATAAATGTCAATTTTGTCTCGGCCCTTTTACTTTACGGGCTAGTAAGAGGCCGAAAGTGTTATGGGCCAGAGGAGGCCCAATTTGCAAACTAGGCTTTTAATAGGCCGAAAGTCACGTTGGGCTGAAATGATGCCCTGCGGAACGTGGGCCCTAATGGACCTAAAGTCAACGGCCCAACTATTGTGCGGGCCCTTAACAAGCCGAGAGACAAAATGGGCTAAGAGTTTGCCCATTTACCGAATGGGCCGAGGATAGGCCTAAAGTCATAGCGGGCTAGAATTGGCCCAACTTCAGAATGGGGCGAGAAAAGGCCGAAAGACATTCCAGGCCGTTAACGGGCTGGAACGGACGATGGGCTGCTAACAGGCCGAAAGAAGCTCGGGCCGCAATTGGGCTCAAAAACGTAGCGGGCCGTTAACGGGCTTAAACTGACGATGGGCTGGAAATTGTCGAATCTAAAATGGGCCTTTGATGAGCCGATTCTATGTAACTTTTATGGGCCGTACATGTAAATGGGCCTGCGCTAATGGCCGGCCCTCTTATTTTGACAGGCCCGGCCTTTTCACCGGAATGGGCCTCTATTGGGTCATGCCACGTGTCGACGTATCATAGGCTCCTCCTGTCCAGTGAGTGACATCTGTCCCAGCGGTGAGCCAACACGTGTTTCCTCCGGCCAATGAGAATTTTACATGTGGAAAAACCCCATTGGTCTGGTCTATTAACGGGTTATTGTATCAAAAACCGGACCCAATAGCTTAACGGCGAGCTGTTACGGTCGATGCCACGTGTCGGTCACCCTTGGCGAAAGCACTTCTATGACGCGTGTTTTATCGTCATGGAAGTGGACACTTACGTGATGATAATTTTCATAATGTCATGGAACACTTCTATGACAGCACAGGTATGACTATCTTGATTCTGTCATAAAATCTTCATGGATGTACATGCATGACAGAAAACGTGACCTACTGTGACAAACACGTATCATCACGGAAGTGTCTTTTTTTGTAGTGATGCTACAGCTTTATTCATATCCATCAGGTTCAAACAACCAATGCATTATTCGATTCATAGGTACATATGTTCAAGAATTACATAAGAACCAAATAAAGAATGATGAACCACAAATGTATGCTTGTACTATTAAAGACGGTAAAGAAAGAGGTGAAATATATTCTGGTTGCTGAACAAGGTGAAGCGGAATGCCCATATTTTGCCCTCCTCCATGCAAAAGGCACACACGACTCTAGTCCAACCCCTTGTGATGGTCGACCGAACATCCTTCACGGTCTTCATGAAAACATCTAGATAAATCATCGTGTTCTGGTAGAAATACTTTAACCTTTGCATGCCCACCAATCATGTAGTTTGAGAGGTAATCTTGAGTAAACTGCTTTGGCAACCACTGCAAAGGAAAAGGATTCAGACATTGTCATCTAACATAACTGTTATGGGCAGTAAAAAGAAGGCTGGAGAGTTCTTACTTACCATCTTGCAGTTCGCTGTTGTCTTGGATAAAGTGTAAACAAATAGTTTATTGCCATCTTTGGACCCATTTTACTAACAATCTTTATCAGCTTCCTCACTTGATGCTGGTTCATCGATATCTCATTGCCCCATACACAGAAAGGGTCGAAGCGCGGATCTTTACCAATGACATATGTACCTAAAAGCACCAAATTAATATTAGAAGCTAAACAACAATTGCACAATGATGTAGTACAACACTCTTTTATAATATGTCTATATACATCTGTATGTGGTAGTCCATTTGAAATCTCTAAAAAGACAAATATTTAGGAACGGAGGGAATATCTTATAACATCAAATACACTCACATATTAGATGAATTAACATCTTATATTATGGGCCGAAAGGAGTTTAGTGCATTCTGACAAATTATCGGCTGACTAACTACTATTGTATCCATGGGTTACAGTTACTTTGAGCTAGTTCGGGCTCAAATAGCCCTAAAGTATATCTGAACATGAGGGCTAGTTTGAGCTAGTTGCATCTATAACCCACCCAAAAAAACTATCCAACCCAAGAGGTGCTAATTGTAGCTAGTTCTCCTTGTGCATTTATTGTCAATCTAACCCTGCCATCCAAACAACTCTTTGGATGGAGAAATGAGCTAGAAACTAACTTTAACCTCTAGCTAAGTTGAGTATCCAAATAGGGTTGTGTTGTTGTTTCTATTGCTGCTCTTCTACGTATAGGTAGACATCATTAGAACATTAATGTAACACTCTTCCTTGTTGCTATGTAGCCTAGGATTGCATATTTAGATATTAAGTAGAGTGCATGTTGCTATGTACCCTCAGATATATTATTATATGGCCCTAGTTAACCTAACGAAAAATGGGTTGCAGATATATTCAGTTAAAAGTCCGATTCACTGATAAGTCCCTTATCAGCCGCTGGCCTATATGGTACCAGCTACCGATATCCTGAATAGTGAGCATCTATAAGCCATGGTATGAAACTAACCTCGATGGAAAACAGTGGTCGTTCCCAAAATTGTCTTGTGCAGGTAAATCAAGAAGCATGTTAGGCACAACAGGCTAAACATCAACCAAAATTATACGTGGCAGACAAAATAATCTCCAAAACATAGCTTCACTGTGTAGGTTTAAGCACACTAGTAAAGCAAAACAAGTGGAAAGTTGTGCTAACTGCAACAGGACTTACATTTAACAACAAGCAAACATAGTCATTCAAACTGGTATTGTGTCGGTCTAAGTACACTGCTTATTGTTAAATAAAAATGGAAACGCGTGTTAACTACAAGATGCAGCAACCAAATGTAGTCATTCATAGTGGTATTGTTGAAACTGGTACTGATGAAATTGAACTGCATAGTTCATACTTGCACATATAGAACATCATGTTGTGAATAACTGGAATAAACAAGGCATGCTACAAACAACCAAAGATAGCATTTGAAACTGGACGTATGCTAACTAAAAACAACCGAACAATCAAAAAACTTTAAAAGAGGCATATGCTAGCTATATCAGGCTTAACAACAAGCAAATATATGCATTCCTATCGGTATGTTTAAAACTGGATTGATGAAATGTACTACATAGTAAATAATTGCACATATAGAGCATCACATTGTGAACAACTGAAATAAACAAGGCATACTGCAAACAACCAGATATAAGAATTATGGACATATTCTCACTACACTACAAAAGGGACTCAAAAAAACAAATCATGGGTTTCCCCCTGTGAAGAGGCATGGCAAAACAGATCATGGGTTTCCTCAGTTGTCACAGATGGGCTCGTTCCCGTGGGAAGAGCACGGACCCTGGATGCGCTCCATGTTGTCGCAGATGGGCTCCTCCCCCTTGGAAGAGCACGATTGTAGGGTGCCCTCCATGATATCACAGACGGGCGTTTTCCCCTTGGAAGAGCAGATGGGCTCTTTCCCCTTGGAAGAGTCGGAGAGGGTGCCCTCCTCGTGGTCGCCGTCGATGAGGTCTGACTTGGAAGCTGTGGATCCCGAGCCAGCATCGCAGAACGTGTCCTTCAGAAATGACAAAAGGGGCTCGATGGCGATGTAGAATGGCAAAGTGTTGACAGTGAGCCAGAGGAGATCAGTGGCGGTGCCATGGATGAGATCAACGGCAGTTGAACCCGAGGGGTTGGGGTGGGCCACTTAACCTGTGACGCAGCCCATGTCAGGCCATCGCTGTCGATGACCTCGATGTCGTAGCCGGCGACGGAGACATGCCCGCATACTCTAGCCCGCTGATGAGGACATAGACCTGGGGTAGGGTAATTGGCCTGACCTATACGTCCTACCCAAGGTCCTTGTCTTAGAAGCAAAGAAGTTCAAGAGTAAACGAGGTGGACCCAATAAAGGTGTCGAGTGCAATCCACTCGACCTACCATTCACTCGGAGACTACTCCTTCTTTGCGTCACTCGACTATTCAACCACTCGACCATGTAAAAGACCACTCGACGTACAAGAAGACCTAAAGCCGTTCTACACAGCAACGGTCGGGCATTCACTCGTATATTTAATGATCATTTGTAGCACTTTATTATAGACGTTACATGTAACGCTCTCTCTTTATGAACATTGAACCCCGTGTAACAGAGGGGAGCTGAGGACTTGGCGCACTCTATATAAGCCACCCCCTCCTCTGGGACAAGGGTTTGCACCCCCTTCAACACATGCGCATATAATCCAGTCGACCACCTCCGGGCTCTGAGACGTAGGGCTGTTACTTCCTCTAAGAAGGGCCTGAACTCGTAAAACTCGCATGTACAACTCCTCCATAGCTAGGATCTTGCCTCTACATCCCTATCCCCCATTCTACTGTCAGACTTAGAACCACGAAATTTGGTGCCCACCTTGGGGCAGGTCTCACATCCCTAGTTCTGGTATGACCTAGGCTAGCCTTCATGTTTGCATCATGTTTAAATTTCATTGAAATTTGAAATGGGGATTTGTGAAACCCTTAGAATCATTTTGGAAATGACCCTAATAAAAAATTTCTCCAAAAAGGTCCAAGAAAATGCTCATGTTGCTCTCTGAAAATATTGGATAGAGATAAAAATCAAACCAACATTTTCAGGAGCTCATAAGTATTTATTTTGGGCATTTGGAATTAATGCAGTAGTTATTTGCTTTGGATATATATTGTTATATATATAATATTGTCCAAAAATTATGCCAGTAGTTGAGGAGCTCTGGAATAATACCACTAGCCCCTGCAAAAATTGGCATAAGAAAATAAAATGGTTTAGTATTTTTATTAAACCAAACAAATGTCAGAAAAATCAAAAAGAAAACAAAAATAGAGAAACACTTACCTGGACCTTACCTACGGCCTGGCACTGTGCGGCCCAGCCCACCAGGCCTCTGCCAGTCATCCCCCTCCTCTCGCTAGGAGGACGAGAGGCGCGTGCCCGGCACCTGCGCCACATGACATGGCCACCTCCTGCTTCCGCCGACGCAGGAGAGGCTCCTGGAGCCGCCGCGTACTCCCCCGACCCTCTCTCACTCTCTCCCCGAGTCGATCTCCTTTCCTCTGTCTCTCCCCCTCGCTCTTTATCCCGCGCCCGAGCGTTGCTATCGCTGCAGCTCGTCGCCGTCGTAGCTACCGCCTCCCCCTCGCCCTCTCTCTTCGTGCCTGCAAGCTCCGCTACAACCTCCTCTTCGTCCCCGATGAGCCACGCACCGCCGGACGCCCTGCTGCCTCGCCATCGACCCGTCTTCTCCGCGCATGGCCGCCGGATCGCCATCGCCGTTACGCCGCCGTCTGGTCCTTTCCGAGCTTGTTGAGCCTCCCTACCGACTCCATGTGAGCCCCTGCTTTGTTTACCCCTAACTCCATGCCCGATTTCGAGCTCTAGCTGCCTCCTCCACCGGAGCCGAGACGCACCGCCACACGAGCTTGACGCCGGCGACACTCCGGTGACCATTTGGTCCCAGGCATGCGTCCAATGTATTCGTCGCACCGCTTAGAAGCCATAGGTGCTAACCCCGCATCGCCACGACCGTTGTAGCCTCGACCCCGAGCTCACCCAAGCTCCAGCCGCCGCCAAGCTTGCTGCTACTACCGCCACCACAGGCCACCGTAGCCCCCCATGCCTACTCCATTAGGTGCGCGCGAGCTCCAGCTAGCCGTAAAGACCAACCGCGTCGCCAACCGCCGCCTGTAGCGCGAGCCCGAGCAACTCCGGCAATCCTCCGCCGCGAGATGTGGTCGCCGGTGCTTAATCCGGCGACGCTGACGTGGCAGGATTAGATTAGGTGCTAACCACCCAGTTAATCAACCCCGAGTGGATGACATGTGGGACCCGCATTGCTAGTGACACAATTTAATTTAAATAACCCCTGTTAACCCCCTGAGTCAATGACAGGTGGAGCCCACCAGTCAAATTTGACGTTGGTCAATACTGACGTCACCATGACTTAGTGCTGACGCAATATATCATTTTCTGGTTTTAAATTAAATCAAGAAAATCCAGAAAATGTTATAAACTTCAAAAATTCAGAGAAATTCAACCGTAGCTCAGATTGAAATAACTTATATATGAAAAATTATCAGAAAAATGCAATCTATCCATCTGTACCATTTTCACGCATGACAAACCAACTTATACAAGTTGTATATGTGAAAACACACTTATGGCATTTAAAGGGATTTCAATTAGGGTTGCATTTGAACCTTTGCTTCAAATGGACCTCTTCCAAGTTGAATGCTAGTTGCGTTAACTCAAACAACATCACATCTTCATGCCATGTTCATGCATCATATTGTTGCATATGCTTGTGTATTGATTTCCAACACCGTTCCCTCTCGATAGGTCCCGCTCCGGAGAGTGCTCCAGAGTACCTGTCTAAGGAGCAGTGCCCCCCTGTTGATCTACCAGGAAAGCAAACCCCCTTGTTCATTCCGATACAATCCTACTCTCTCGCTCCTGCTCTCATTTACTGCATTAGGACAACAACGATTCAACTACTACTTTATGCTGTGGTAGTTGAACCCATTCCTCTACATGACCTGTCATTGCCATAGTAAATAGTTAAAACCCACTAGCACGTGTAGGAGTTGATTGAGCCATGTTGTGTTCCTACCATGCCATGCCTGCTATTGCTTAGAGTTGTGTCAGGTCGGATTCATCGGGAATGAATTGGAGTGTTATGCTATGTTCTGATGTTGGGAGTTAAGCGTGTGAACACGATTTGGTAAAGGTAGCAGTGGGAGGCCATGTATGAGTACATGGTGGGTTGTCTCATTGGGACCGTCCTTAAGAACTGAGTTCTGTGTAAGTTGTCCAATGACTAGATACTACCACACATTGGGCTCCGGGCGCTCCAAGCTCTCTCGACTTATTAACCGCCTTGATCTCTGTCTAGGAGTTGCAAATAGTTTCTGGTGTTTGTAGGTAGTGCTATTTTTCTACCGAGTGGCACCCGGCAGAGTGGGCTCGGGACAGACTAGGCACGGTGTACCAAGTGGCACCCGGATGGTGGGCTTGGGAACCTTGCTCACATTGTTTGGGGCCGTGAGCGACACCCCGGCCGGATCTCCTTGCGGATGGAACCCGAATAGGCGATAAACCTAGACTAGAGTCTTGTGTGGTTAGTTAGGTCGTGGCCGACACCCTCACCGGGCTTCTGCTTGAAGGTTGCCGAGATACATGATGTGTACATGGTGATAAGTGGTGAGAGCGTGTGTGAAGAAGTACACCCCTGCAGGGTTACCATGATCTATTCGAATAACCGTGTCCTCGGTTATGGACTTCTTGGATGCTTACGTGGTACATAGACAACTTAAAGTGGATACTCTAAAATGCTCAAGACAAGTGTGAGTGCTATGGATGGCCTTCTCGTAGAGAGACGGGGATGAATCCATAGTAGTGTATTGATGTGGTGATTAGTGGACTCGTGTGCGCTGCCTCACCTCAAAGAAGTTTCTCGTTGTCGTAGAACAGGATAGCCACTGAGTCAAAGCTGGCTTGCTGCAACTAAACCCCACATTACCTTCCTGATACAAATGCATGTATGATAGGATCTAATGTAAGTCTTGTTGAGTACCTTTGTACTCACATTTGCTTTATTTATGTTTTGCAGGTGAGACATCTATCTCACTAGTAGTACCGCTTGGCCTTCAACGAGTAGCTTGTTACCTCAGCTACGATCTTGTACCCTTGGGAGGGACTTGTATATAGTCAGGCTTCTCAGCCTTTTTCTTTTGTAGTTGTCTGTACTCAGACATGTAATGCTTCCGTTGCTTGTATGCTCTGAATGATTGGTCATGTGACCCCTATTTCTATTTAATGCTATGTGGCTCTTCTGGACCTTTATCTATATGAGTTTGAGTTATGTTGTGATGCCATGTTATACAACACATACTTGCATGTTATGCGTACGTGTGACATGTATTGCTATGTGTGGGATCCGACAACCTAGTTGTTTATCCTTGGTAGCCTCTCCTATGGGGAAATGTAGTCTAGTGCTTCCACTGAGCCATGGTAGTCTGCTACAGCCCAGTTCACCGGAGTCCTGCTAGTCCAGCACTACTACTCTGGAACGCTTAGACTGGTCGGCATGTGATTCACTTCGTTCATGTGTCTGTCCCTTCAGGGAAATGTCACGCGGTGACATCCGGAGTCCTACCTAACCTGCTACAGCCCGGGTTCTCGGAGTCCTGTTAGCCCAGTTGCTACAGCCCGGACTCACATGCTGCTGACCGACACGCTCAATGTTGTTTCATGTATGCATGTCCCTGTAAGTTAGTGCCACCTTGGGTTCACGACTAGTCATGTCGGCCCAGGTTCTCTGTCATATGGATGCTAGCGACACTATCATATACGTGAGCCAAAAGGCGCAAACGGTCCCGGGCCATGGTAAGGCGACACCCGTGGGAATACCGTACATGTGGCCGCAAAGTGATATGAGGTGTTACATGCTAGATCGGTGTGACTTAGAATCGGGGTCCCGATAGCTTTGGTATCAGAGCCTGACTGCCTGTAGGACTACCAAGCCAACCTGGTCAAAGTTGAGTCTAGAAATTCTTTAGCTATATAGGGGAATTGATTGTGGAAGGGAACGTAAGGCTCTTTTACTCCTTATACCTCATGCCTTCTAATCTGAGTCATCCTATCTTTCCTACGGGGTTAAGGAACTAGGCTTTCTCTTTCGTCTATTAGGATGACGTGTTACTACTCTGTAGTCTCTAAGGATTGGTTGATTTGAGTCATATCCCAGTTCGAGTACCTCCGGTGTAGCCTGTTTAGTAATATCTCAGAACCTTGAGTGATGATGTTGAGTATGGTGCTACCCCGTCTTTTGCAGAATGTCTCATTTTGAGCATTTTACTACCATTATGCTGCCGGAATTGTCCTAGGAGTTCAAGAGATAGTATTTTTCCTTGTACTATATTCTATATCCTTATGGTGATGTTGAATCCATCCTTGTTTCCTTGGTTGGTTCTTCAGGATGTCGTCGGTTAACCGAAGTTCTGTTGCTCGTAGTCGGAACCACGGAGATGGTAGGGATGAGGATCCTCCCGACCAGTCTTCATTGGCAGAGTTCATGTTATAGATGGAGAGGAATAAGCGTGAGTCTAACCGCTTGTTAGCACGTATCGAGAAGAACACCGCACCTCAGTGCAAAGAGTCAGCGACCATCTATGATTTCATTGGTCTGAAACCACCTACCTTCCATCATTCCATTGGGCCACTCGATGCAGATGACTGGCTCCATAGTATCACACACAAGATGCATTCTGCGAATGTAGCTAAAGGTGTCAAGGTCAGCTAGGCTGCATATCACCTAGAAGGTCCTGCTAGTATTTGGTGGCAGAACTATGAGGCTATGCTTCCAGCTGGCCAGATAACCACCTGCAGAGATTTCACTGAGGCTTTTCGCGAGCATCACATTCCTCAGGCTCTCATTGACCGCAAGAGAGAAGAGTTCTGTAGTTTCACCCAAGATAAGATGGATGTTGATGCTTATAGTAGAGAGTTTGAGAACCTTGCCCACTATGCTACAGAAGAGGTGTCCACGGACGCCAAGAAGCAGGCTAGGTTCCGGAAGGGTCTCAAACCCAAGTTGCGTCGTGATCTCCACTTGCATCATTGCAATACATTCCAGGCTCTTGTGAACAAGGCCATTAATGCAGAGACAACTCAACTCACTTACGAGGAGTCTCGTAAGCACACCCGTGATTTGGGTTCTTCCTCCGATTCTACTTCGCAGAAGCGCCGGATTTGGGTTCCGGACTCCGCTCTTCCACCCGTTTATTCACCGAGGCCCTCTTATGTGGTGCCTCACCCAGTTCAGTTACATGCTCCACCCAGGCTTATTGGTAGACCGCTTGTCAATGCGGGTCCATGTCCTACTTCAGGGACTTGCTTCACATGCGGAGAGCCAGGACACTATGCACGTGACTGCTCTCAAACCAACTATGCTCCACCCTAGCCTAAGAAGTCTGTTGGCCGTGGTAAGCCATCACGCAAGATGATCAGTGTCAAGTCAGCTCCCACTGAATGTGGATGTGTGCATCACGTCTCAGCTAAAGACGCTCACGATGATCCAGATGTCGTTCTTGGTACACTCCTTGTCAATTGTCATCCAGCTTCGGTTCTGTTCGATACTGGAGCATCTCATTCCTTCATTTTCGAAAGCTATGCTAACTTGCACAACATTTCATTTTGTGATATGCCCTCTCCACTAGTCATTCAAACTCCTGGATCCAAATGGCAAACTTCTAGTGTAAGCCATGGTAATGAAATCCTTGTTGACAGACTTGTATTCCTTGCATCACTTATAGCCCTCAAGTCTACAGATATTAACATCATCTTGGGTATGGACTAGATGAAAGCTCATTGTGCCAAGATTGATTGTTACACCAGGTCTGTTCAACTTACACATCTATCTGGCAAGATAGTCATTGTCTCCACTAAAGTTGCAAAGCGTTAGCTCTATTCTCTTAATGCCAACCCTCTTCCAGACCTTGAAGATATCTCGGTAGTCCGTGGCTTTCCGGATGTCTTTCCAGAGGAACTGCCAGGTATTCCACCTGACAGAGATGTAGAGTTTGTCATAGATCTTATCCCAGGAACCGCTCCAATCTCTAGGAGACCTTACAAGATGGCACCCTTAGAGCTAGCTGAGCTTAAGAAACAACTCGATGAATCCTTGCAAAATGGTTTCATCCGTCCTAGTTCTTCTCCCTGGGCTTGCCCCGTCCTCTTCGTCAAGAAGAAGGATGGTACGGACCGAATGGTTGTAGATTATAGTCCCGTTAATTTGGTCACGATAAAGAACAAGTATCCGCTCCCCAGGATCAACGATCTGTATGATCAGCTCGCTGGATCCTCGGTCTTTCCAATATGGATTTGAGGTTAGGCTACCATCAAATCAAGATTAGAAACGGGGACATTCCTAAGATGGCTTTTGTCACTCGTTATGGTCAGTACGAGTACACCGTCATGTCCTTTGGTCTAACCAATGCTCCAGCAACATTCTCTCGCTTGATGAACTCAATCTTCATGGAGTACTTAGATAAGTTCGTCATGGTTTACCTCGCTGATATTCTTATTTACTCGAAGAACGAGGAAGAGCATGCCGAACACCTTAGACTTGTGTTAGAGAAACTCAGAGAGCACCGCCTTTATGCCAAGTTCTCCAAGTGCGAATTTTGGTTGCCAGAAGTGACCTACCTGGGCCACGTGATATCTAGTAAGGGCATTGTTGTCAATCCCAAGAGAGTTCAGGCCGTTCTTGATTGGACTCCGCCTGAAACGGTTAAGCAAGTTAGGAGTTTCCTTGGCCTAGCCAGTTACTGTCGATGCTTTGTTGAGAACTTCTCCAAAGTGGCCAAACCTCTCATGGAACTTCTCAAGAAAGATAAAAAGTTTGAGTGGTCCCCACAGTGTGAGCACAGTTTTCAGGAATTGAAAAGACGCCTGACTTCTGCTCCCATACTTGTGCCACCGGATTTCACTAAGGACTTTGTTATCTATTGTGATGCCTCACGACAGGGACTAGGTTGCATTCTTATGCAAGATCGTAATGTGATTGCCTATGCATCTCGAAAGTTGCATCCACATGAGGATAATTATCCTACACATGATCTAGAGCTTGCAGCCGTAGTCTATGCACTTAAGACCTGGCGACATTACCTTCTTGGTAAGCATTGTGAGATTTACACCGATCACCAGAGTCTCAAGTATATCTTCACCCAACCAGATTTGAACCTTAGGTAAAGATGTTGGTTGGAGTTGATCTCAGATTACGACTTAGGGATTACCTACACCCCAGGCAAGGGAAATGTCATGGCTGATACACTAAGTCGTAAGTCCTATTGCAACAATCTCATGTTGCAACAGGGCCAGCCACTTCTCCATGAGGAGTTATGTAAGCTCAACCTTCACATTGCACCTCATGGATTCCTTTCTACCTTGTTGGCGAAACCTACTCTTGTGGATCAGATCATCTCTGCTCAGAAGCAGGATACGGGAATTTCCCGGATCAAGAGAAACATTAACAAGGGAGTTGGTGGTAGTTTCTCTATAGATGATCGTGGTGTTGTTTTCTTTGAGAGTCGCTTGGTGGTTCCCAAGAATCAACATCTTCGACAATTAATCCTTAAGGAGGCGCATGAATCTCCTCTCACGATTCATCCCGGTAGTACTAAGATGTATCAGGACCTACGCCAGAGGTTCTGGTGGACTAGGATGAAAAGAGAAATCGCTGAGTTCATTGCTAACTATGACATTTGTCGTCGCGTTAAGGCAGAACATCAAAGGCCTGCTGGCACCCTTCAACCTTTAGCTATTCCTGAGTGGAAATGGGATAAAGTTGGTATGGACTTCATCACCGACTTTCCCAGGACCAAGAGAGGGAATAATGCTATCTTCGTAGTCACTGATCGTCTTTCCAATGTGGCTCACTTCCTACCTGTTCGAGAGAGTATCACTGCTAGTCAGCTCGCTGACTTATATATTTCTCGAATAGTGTCACTTCATGGTGTTCCACTAGAGATCAATTCAGACCATGGTAGTCTTTTCACTTCTCATTTCTCGGAGAGTTTCCAAACTGCCACGGGCACCCATCTTTCCTTCAGTGCCGCTTTCCACCCTCAATCAAGTGGTCAGGTGGAAAGGGTCAACCAAATTCTCGAAGACATGCTTAGAGCTTGTGTTATCTTATTTGGTATGGATTGGGAGAAGTGCCTTCCCTTCGCCGAGTTTTCTTATAGCAATAGCTACCAATCCAGCCTCAAGAAAGCTCCTTTTGAGGTTCTGTATGGACAAAGATGTCGAACACCTTTGAACTGGTCAGAAACCGGTGAAAGACAATTCTTTGGGCCAGATATGATCTAGGAGGCAGAAGAGCAAGTTCGCATCATTCGTGAGAATTTGAAAACAGCCCAATCTCGTCAAAAGAGCCAGTATGACCGTAGTCATAAGGAAGTGGCTTATGAAGTTGGCGACAAAGCTTACCTTCGGGTTACCCCTTTGAAGGGTACCCATCGATTCGGTATCAAGGGCAAGTTGGCTCCTCGTTACATTGGTCATTTTTGCATTCTCGCTAAATGAGGAGAGGTTGCCTACCAGTTGGAACTACCCCCACATCTTTTCTGAGTACATGATCTCTTCCACGTCTCTCAACTCAGGCGTTGCTTCTCGGATCCCATCCGCGGAGTGGACCACGAAACGCTTGATCTCCAAGATAACCTCACTTATCGAGAGTACCATGTTCGCATTCTTGATCAAGCAGAGCGTGTCACTCGACGTCATAACATCAAGTTTCTCAAGGTTCAGTGGTCTCATCATTCCGAGAGAGAAGCTACCTGGGAGCATGAAGATCGTCTTCGACTTGAGTACCCCACTTTCTTTCCGCCGACCCCTGAATCTCGGGACGAGATTCTTTCGAGTGGGGGCGAGTTGTCACATCCCTAGTTCTGGTATGACCTAGGCTAGCCTTCATGTTTGCATCATGTTTAAATTTCATTGAAATTTGAAATGGGGATTTGTGAAACCCTTAGAATCATTCTGGAAATAACCCTAATAAAAAAATTGCTCCAAAAAGGTCCAAGAAAATGCTCATGTTGCTCTCTGAAAATTTTGGACAGAGATAAAAATCAAACCAACATTTTCAGGAGCTCATAAGTATTTATTTTGGGCATTTGGAATTAATGCAGTAGTTATTTGCTTTGGATATATATTGTTATATATATAATATTGTCCAAAAAATATGCCAGTAGTTGAGGAGCTCTGGAATAATACCACTAGCCCCTGCAAAAATTGGCATAAGAAAATAAAATGGTTTAGTATTTTTATTAAACCAAACAAATGTCAGAAAAATAGAAAAGAAAACAATAATAGAGAAACGCTTACCTGGACCTTACCTACGACATGGCACTTGCAGCCCAGCAGGCCAGCCCAGCCCACCAGGCCTCTGCCATTCATCCCCCTCCTCTCGCCAGGAGGACGAGAGGCGCGTGCCCGGCGCCTGCGGCCACACGCGGTAGCCACCTCCTGCTCCCGCCAACGCGGGAGAGGCTCCTGGAGCCGCCGCGTACTCCCCCGACCCTCTCTCGCTCTCTCCCCGAGTCGATCCCATTTCCTCTGTCTCTCCCCCTCGCTCTTTATCCCGCGCCCGAGCGTTGCCGTCGCTGCAGCTCGTCGCCGTCGTAGCTACCGCCTCCCCCTCGCCCTCTCTCCATGTCTGCAAGCTCCGCTACGACCTCCTCTTCGTCCCCGATGAGCCACGCACCGCCGGACGCCCTGCTGCCTCGCCATCGACCCGTCTTCTCCGCGCACGGCCGCCGGATCGCCATCGCCGTTACGCCGCCGTCTGGTCCTCCCGAGCTTGCTGAGCCTCCCTACCGACTCCATGTGAGCCCCTGCTTCGTTTACCCCTAACTCCATGCCTGCTTTCGAGCTCTAGCTGCCTCCTCCACCGAAGCCGAGATCCACCGCCGCACGAGCTCAACGCCGGCGACACTCCGGTGACCATTTGTTCCCGGGCATGCATCCAATGTATTCGCCGCACCGCGTAGAAGCCATAGGTGCTAACCCTGCATCGCCACGGCCGTTGTAGCCTCGACCCCGAGCTCACCCGAGCTCCGGCTGCCGCCAAGCTTCCTGCTGCCGCCACCACAGGCCACCGTAGCCCCCCATGCCTGCTCCATTAGGTGCGCGCGAGCTCAACTAGCCGTAGAGACCAACCGCGTCGCAAACCGCCGCCTATAGCGCGAGCCCGAGCAACTCCGGTGAGCCTCCGCCGCGAGATGTGGTCGCCGGTGCTTAATCCGGCGATGCTGACGTGGCAGGATTAGATTAGGTGCTAACCACCCAGTTAATCAACCCCGAGTGGATGACATGTGGGACCCGCACTGTTAGTGACACAATTTAATTTAAATAACCCATATTAACCCCATAAGTCAATGACAGGTGGATCCCACCAGTCAAATTTGACATTGGTCAATGCTGACGTCACCATGACTTAGTGCTGACGCAATATATCATTTTCTGGTTTTAAATTAAATCAGGAAAATCCAGAAAATGTTATAAACTTCAAAATTTCATAGAAATTCAACTGTAGCTCAGATTGAAATAATTTATATATGAAAAATTATCATAAAATTTCAATCTATCCATCTGTACCATTTTCATGCATGAAAAACCAACTTATACATGTTGTATATGTGAAAACACACTTATGGCATTTAAAGGGATTTCAATTAGAGCTGCATTCGAACCTTTGGTTCAAATGGACCACTTCCAAGTTGAATGCTAGTTGCATTAACTCAAACAACATCACATCTGCATGCCATGTTCATGCATCATATTGTTGCATATGCTTGTGTATTGATTTCCGACACCGTTCCCTCTCGATAGGTCCCGCTCCAGAGAGTGCTCCAGAGTACCTGTCTGAGGAGCAGTGCCCCCCTGTTGATCTACCAGGCAAGCAAACCCCCTTGTTCATTCCGATAAAATCCTACTCTCTCGCTCCTGCTCTCATTTACTGCATTAGGACAACAACGATTCAACTGCTACTTTATACTGCGGTAGTTGAACCCATTCCTCTGCATGACCTGTCATTGCCACAGTAAATAGTTAAAACCCACTAGCATGTGTAGGAGTTGATTGAGCCATGTTGTGTTCTTACCATGCCATGCCTGCTATTGCTTAGTGTTGTGTCAGGTCTGATTCATCGGGAATGAATTGGAGTGTTATGCTATGTTCTGATGCTGAGAGTTAAGCGTGTGAACACGATTTGGTAAAGGTAGCGGTGGGAGGCCATGTAGGAGTACATGGTGGGTTATCTCATTGGGACCGCCCTTAAGAACTGAGTTCTGTGTAAGTTTTCCAATGAATAGCTGCTACCACACATTGGGCTCCGGGCGCTCCAAGCTCTCTCGACTTATTAACCGCCTTGATCTCTGTCCAGGAGTTACAAATAGTTTCTGGTGTTTGTAGGTAGTGCTATTTTTCTACCGAGTGGCACCCAGCAGGGTGGGCTCGGGACAGACTAGGCACAGGTGGCATGGTGTACCAAGTGGCACCCGGATGGTGGGCTTGGGAACCTTGCTCACATTGTTTGGGGCCGTGAGCGAAACCCCGGTCGGATCTCCTTGCGGATGGAACCCGAATAGGCGAGAAACCTGGACTATAGTCTTGTGAGGTTAGTTAGGTCATGGCCGACACCCTCACCAGGCTTCCGCTTGAAGGTTGCCGTGATACATGATGTGTACATGGTGATAAGTGGTGAGAGCGTGTGTGAAGAAGTACACCGCTGCAGGGTTATCATGATCTATTCGAATAGCCATGTCCTCGGTTATGGACTTCTTGGATGCTTACGTGGTACATAGACAACTTAAAGTGGATACTCTAAAATGCTCAAGACAAGTGTGAGTGCTATGGATGGCCTTCTCGTAGAGAGACGGGGATGAATCCATAGTAGTGTATTGATGTGGTGATTAGTGGACTCGTGTGCGCTGCCTCACCTCAAAGAAGTTTCTCGTTGTCGTAGAACAGGATAGCCACTGAGTCAAAGCTGGCTTGCTGCAACTAAACCCCGCATTAGCTTCCTGATACAAATGCATGTATGATAGGATCTGATGTAAGTCTTGCTGAGTACCTTTGTACTCACGTTTGCTTTATTTATGTTTTGCAGGTGAGACATCTGTCTCACTAGTAGTATCGCTTGGACTTCGACGAATAGCTTGTTACCTCATCTACAATCTTGTACCCTTGGGAGGGACTTGTATATAGTCAGGCTTCTCAGCCTTTTTATTTTGTAGTTGTCTGTACTCAGACATGTAATGCTTCCGTTGCTTGTATGCTCTGAATGATGGGTCATGTGACCCCTGTTTGTATTTAATGCTATGTGGCTCTTCTGGGCCTTTATCTATATGAGTTTGAGTTACGTTGTGATGCCATGTTGTACAACACATACTTGCATGTTATGCGTACGTATGACGTGTATTGCTATGTGTGGGATCCGACAACCTAGTTGTTTATCCTTGGTAGCCTCTCCTATGGGGAAATGTAGTCTAGTGCTTCCACTGAGCCATGGTAGTCTGCTACAACCTGGTTCACCGGAGTCCTGCTAGTCCAGCACTACTGATCTGGAACGCTTAGACTGGCCGGCATGTGATTCACTCCGTTCCTGGGTCTGTCCCTTCGGGGAAATGTCATGCGGTGACATCCAGAGTCCTACCTAGCCTGCTACAGCCCGGGTTCCCGGAGTCCTGTTAGCCCAGTTGCTACAGCCCGGATTCACACGCTGCTGACCGACACGCTCGATGTTGTTTCATGTATGCATGTCCCTGTAAGTTAGTGCCACCTTGGGTTCACGACTAGTCATGTCGGCCCAGGTTCTCTGTCATATGGATGCTAGCGACACTATCATATACGTGAGCCAAAAGGCGCAAACGGTCCCGGGCCATGGTAAGGCGACACCCGTGGGAATACCGTGCGTGAGGCCGCAAAGTGATATGAGGTGTTACATGCTAGATCGGTGTGACTTAGAATCGGGGTCCCGACAGCAGGTGCCTTTGCGACTTGTTGGAGAAGTTGCAATTTTCCCGATCCCCATCAACATGGTTTCAGGCGGAGGTTTGGTCGAGGGCCGCGAGATCCGTCTCGGCGCGCTCGTGTTCATCGTCGACGACTCCGGTTGGCTCCAGGAAGCGCCACTTGACGTCGAGGCGCTCCCTGTCCGCGGGGCAACGCACTTTCGCGCGTGCATCCGTGGCGTCCTCCTGTAGCAGCTGTCGACTCAGTATCAGTCGGCTCCTGTGCTGACTTCCCTCCCTGTAGCCCGCCGGAGCAAACGTTCTGGTTGATCGAGGCTTCAGCGGTGGGTGAGGCATGCGGTGGCTCTCCAGTCGGCCACCCCCCAAGTCGTGGCAATCGAGCCCGACGAAACTCTCTACGGCATGTTCGACCTGTCAACTGGCTCTATAGAGACTGCATCCGAGTGCGACAGCAGCGACCCCGCGGCGGAAGTTTTGATGGTCAATGGACCACGCAGTCCTCCTGGCTTCACCCGTGAAGACGGAGGCGATGGGGACGGTGATCCGTCGCGTGTTCACGAAGAGTACCGCCCCAAACCCCTCTCTTCGCAGCGAAGGGAAGAACTTCGCCGCCGGAACATGGATGCGCTTCACACTCCTACCGTTGGAGAAACCCCTAAGGCCCAGGCCATGGAGGAGGCGCACCTGGCCAACTTGGTTGAGTGCACTCAATTGGAGAACCTCCAGCGCGCACTCGACGAGCGTGCTCGGAAGCGTATCCCCGAGTCCAGTCGACGCCAACTTTTTCCTCCTCCGACTCAGGTATACCGAGCTCCGATCCAGAATCTCACAGCTACGGCCCAAATAGCGGAGTCAATCCAACCTTCCCAGTCAGAAGCTGGTCGAGGTTTGGTGCAGATCCGGTCTTTGCTCCGTGTGGCGGGAGAGCAGAATATAGCAGTATCTCAGTCGCAGAATAGGATTCATAGAAAATCCATGGTTGCAGACACAGTCCAGTCGTCTCACAGCCTGAGATCGCCCCCGAGGCGTGAAGGACATGGGGACCGGCGAGATCAGTACAGAAATCGCAAGCAGTATGATCACCGACTCGATCACGATGATCGTCGTCGAGTGCCCACGCCTCCCCCAAGGAGTGGGTCATACGTGCCTCGGCAGCATGATGAGAGACGTCCTCACAGTGGTGGGCGAAGGATTCTAGTCGACCCTAGGGAGCCGGGCTTTGATGCGAGATCTATTCTCGTTCAGGATCTGGTCAACAGAAACAGAGCTCACAGAGAAGGTCACGACAGAGATTTCCCAACCAGCAGCATGGTACATGTCTAAGGTCCAGAGTGCTTCAGCAGAGCCATCAGGGCTGCGGTGATTCCTCCCAACTTCAGGTTGGCGACTGGAGTCAGTAAGTTCACTGGCGAGTCCAAGCCTGACACTTGGCTTGAGGATTATCGAGTGGCTGTACAGATTGGTGGTGGCAACGATGAAGTGGCCATGAAGCACCTTCCTTTGATGTTAGAGGGCTCGGCCAGAGCGTGGCTGAATCAGTTAGTGCCTGGTAGTATTTATACTTGGGAGATCTTGCCCGAGTATTTGTCAGAACATTTGAAGGTACTTGCAAATGGCTAGCAGGGCTGACAGAATTGCAGTGTTGCATTCAGAAACCGAATGAAACTTTGAGAGATTATATCCAAAGATGGATCACGTTGCACCACACAGTGGAGAATGTGTCGGATCACCTGGCAATTTGTGCCTTCAAAGAAGGCGTTAAGTATCGGGAGTTGAATCTGAAATCCGGTCGGACAGGAGATATGACTCTGACTCGGATGATGGAGATTGCCACCAAGTACGCCAATGGTGAAGAAGAAGACCGACTCCGGAGTGACAAGCACAAAACAGTCGCCCACGAAACCGGAGGAGGGAACTCCAGTCGGAAGCGGAAGCGCAAAGCCGAGCCAGCCGCTCCTGGTGAAGCCTTAGTCGTGACTCAAGGAAAGTTCAAAGGGAAACCCAAAGGGTCGTGGAACCCCAAGAAAGTAAAAGATCAAGATGGAAATGATGTGCTAGACTTGCCATGCCACACTCACATGAAAAAAGATGAAGAGTGTAATTTCATTTACCCGAAGCATACCACTCGACAGTGTCGACTCCTAATCCAGCAATTCGGAGAGAAACAGCCCAAGGAAAAGGAGAAGGAAGCGGACAAGGTTGAGGATGAGGAGGAGGACGACGATGGTTACCCCCACGTCAATTCCACTCTGATGATTTTTGCTGATGTTGAGGGTAAGAGTCGATTGAAAGTCATCAACAGGGAAGTGAACATGGTCGCTCCGGTGACACCCAGCTATTTGAAGTGGTCTCAGACTGCCATTACATTCAACCAATCCGATCACCCAGCGCACATAGCCACACTCTTGTATGGGTTGCGTATGGCCATCTCACTCGGCGTCCGTCGCCTCATGGTCTATGGTGACTCAGATTTGGTAGTCAATCAAGTGATGAAGGAGTGGGACGTCAGAAGCCCAGCCATGACTGGTTATTGCAACGCGGTGAGGAAGTTGGAAAAGAAGTTTGAGGGGTTAGAGCTCCATCATATACCCCGACTGAAAAATCAAGCAGCAGATGATTTAGCAAAGATAGGCTCCAGGAGAGAAGCTATTCCCAGTAATGTGTTCCTGGAGCATATTCATCCACGTTCAGTTCAAGAAGATCCCTTCGCTGAAGAGCCCCCGCAGCCTAAGAGTGCCACATATCCAACTGAAGTCGAGGTCCCAGCCGTGGTCGACTTGATCATGGAGGTGTTGGTCATCACTCCCGACTGGACAGTGCCATACATTGCATATATCCTTAGGAAAGAGCTCCCAGAGGATGAAGAAGAGGCTCGACAGATCATCCGTCGATCCAAGGCATTTACTGTAATAAGAGGACAACTATTCGGAGAAAGTGCAACTGGGGTCAGCCAGAAATGCATAACGCCAGAAGAAGGTCGAGTGATCCTCCATGACATCCATTCGGGGACCTGTGGTCACCATGCGTCCTCTCAGACCATTGTGGCTAAAGCATACCAATCTGGATTTTATTGGCCACGTGCAAATGAAATGGCAAAAGATATAGTCGACAGATGTGAAGGCTACCAGTTCTACTCCAATATGTCGCACAAACCTGCATCAGCCCTGAAGACCATTCCACTCGTCTGGCCCTTTGCTGTTTGGGGATTGGACATGGTTGGTCAACTGAGGACTGGTAGGAGTGGCTTCACTCATGTGCTTGTAGCAGTCGACAAGTTTACCAAATGGATCGAAGCCCAGCCTATTAAGAATCTTGAAGCTAGTACTGCTGTCAACTTCATCAGAGAGTTGACATTCAGATATGGGGTTCCGCACAGCATCATCACTGACAACGAATCGAACTTCGATTCTGATGAGTTCAGAACCTTCTGCGCCTCACAAGGCACACGAGTCGACTATGCTTCAGTCGCCCATCCCCAGTCGAATGGACAAGCAGAAAGAGCAAATGGCCTGATTCTCAAAGGACTGAAACCCTGACTGATGCGAGATCTCAAGCACGCAGCGGGCGCCTGGATTGATGAACATCCATCAGTTCTTTGGGGATTGAGGAAAACTCCCAATCGGTCGACTGGCCGAACTCCATTCTTCTTGGTCTATGGAGCTGAAGCTGTTCTACCGAGTGACTTGCTTCATAATGCACCACGAGTTGAGCTCTTCTTTGAAGATGAAGCAGAACAAGCTCGGCAAGACGTAGTCGACATCCTAGAGGAGGAAAGAGAGATGGCCTTGATCTGGTTGACCATTTATCAGTAAGACTTGCGTCGATTCCACACTAGACACATGAAGGGTCGAGCCTTTCAAGAGGGTGACTTGGTTCTTCGAGTGGATCAGCAGAAATCACACAAGCTCGCCCCGGCTTGGGAAGGTCCCTTCATTGTCACTAGAGTGCTCCACAATGGAGCATACCACCTTTACAATGTCGAGCATAAGAAGGACGAGCCACGGTCTTGGAATGCAGAGCTGCTCCGCCCCTTTTATACTTAAGTACTCGCTCAAATAAAATGTAATAAGAAATACCTTTGTGATTTGTTTATCAAAGACAAGAGCTTTACAGTCCTCTTGAACGATTGTTGTTGCTTTTATTTGCGTCTGAAATCCCCCAGTGGGTGACTTAGCTGCGAATTCGTTTTGCCTAAGTTCAAAAGAAAATCCTACCGAGTGGTGAGCAAGCCTCCCTGTCACAGCCCTAGATTTTGCTTGTAGCTAATTACCTGAGTGAGCATCATACATCATGTCTAAATTCTGAAAGTTGAATTGAGGTTAGTTGAAACCCTCATAAATCACTTCAAAAATAATCAACATTAAAATATTTTCAAAGAAGTCCAAGAAAATGTTCCTCTTAGTCTCTGAAAATATTGGCAAGAGGTAAAACTTAAAACAATATTTTTGGAATATCAGAGATATTTATTTTGGGCCTTTGAATTAAATCAATAACTATTTGCATTGGATATATATTTATTAATTAATTAATATATGTCCAATATTTCTGATCTTTGGTGAAGGGCTTTGGAATAATCCAACTAGTCCCTACAAGAATTATCAGAAGCAACAAAAATGCTTTAGGGTCTAAAAACTAAATCAAAACAAATTACAGAAAATACAAAACAGAAAGAATTAGAAGAGAGAGAGAGAGAGAGAAGAGCTCACCTAGCCCACCTGGCGGCCCAACTGTGCAGCCTAGCCCACCTGGTTCTCCCGCCAGTCATCTTCCTCCTCTGCCAGTAGGCAGAGGCAGGACAAAGCGCGCACGCGCCCGAGCGCACCACGCCTCCACCTGCTTGCCTGCCTCCCCGCCAGCACAACACCGCGAGCCCTCTCTGCGGTGCTGTCCGGATCGAACCCTCCCTCTCTTTCGTTCTCTCTCTCTCTCTCTTCCTCGCCTCTGCACCGCCACGGCCGAACGCTGAGGTCGCCGCCGCTCGTAGTTGCCGTAGCCACAGCCTCCCTATCGCCTCTCCGACGTATCCAAGAGCTCCACCGCCTCGTCTACGTCCTCCTCATTGATCCACGCGACCGGAAGGGCACCGAAGCACCGTCCCCGACCTTTCTTCCCCGTCCACGGCCGCCAGATGCCTCCGTCCAATTCGCCATCTCCGCCACCTCCCCGGGCCCACTAAGCTGCTCTACGACCTCGCTGTGAGCCTTTGCACCGAACCCCTCTCTCCCCGTGCTCTTTTGCTCTCTCTAGATCATGGTTCCACCGGAGCCGAGAGCCAGCCACCGCCGTTCTTGTCGACGCCGTAACTAGAGCTAGCAAAGCTCGTGCCCGAGCACGACTACGTGCTTAGCAGCTCCACAGCAAGCTAACTCTGCCACCAGCTCGTCCTCCCGTGCACCATAGCACTGCGCCGCTCGAACCCGAGCTCCGGTAGCCGCCGCGGGCTCCAGTCCGGCAAGCTCCAGTCTCCCCGCGACCCAGCACATGCACCATTTGACGTGCAGGAGCAAGGGCTTTCCAACGCACACAAGCACGCTTCGAATGAGGCCCTGTAGCGTTTTCCTGAGCCGTGCCGCCGTATCGGCCCTTGCCGGCGGCTAAACGCCGGTGGGTTTGACCTTTTTGACAGGGGGTTTGACCACCTCCGGTCACTGACATGTGGGCCCAAGCCTCTAACTAAATTAGGTTTAGTGTTAACCCAATGCTAATTAACCCTGTTAATTAGACTAGACACTGACAGCGGGTCCCACCGGTCAGCTTGACCTGGGCCGCCCCTGTTGACTTGCTGACATCACACCGACGTCATGCTGACGTAGTTAATAATTTTCTGGATTTAAAATAATTCAGAAAATAGCCAAAACTTCTAAAATTCATAGAAAATTATCTATAACTCCAAATAAGATAAATTATATATGAAAAATGATCAGAAAAATCCAATCTATCCATCTGTACTGGTTTCATGCATGTTTAAACAAGTTAACTTGTTGTTTAGTTCAAACATGATAATGCACTATTTGAATTCATAGTTTGAATTTGAATTTGAACCTTGAGTTCAAATCAACCCAAATCCTTCTGTTACTAGATGCATTAGCTCAAATGACAGCATATTGCCATGTCATGATCATGCATCATATTGTGCATTGCATTGATCGTGTTTCTTCTTTGTTTGCCAGTGTTGTTCCCCCTCGGTAGACGCTGTTCCGACGTTGTGATCGATGACACCGATGAAGAACTATACTATCTTCAGAAGTGCCAGGCAAGCAAAACCCCCTTGTTCATTCCGATACAATCCCACTCTCTCACTCCTGCTCTCTTTTACTGCATTAGGAAAACAACAATTCAACTGTTACATGCTGCGGTAGTTGAACCCCTTTCCTCTGCATGACCTGTCATTGCCACAGTAAATAGATGAAACCCACTAGCATGAGCAGGAGTTGTTTGAGCCCTGATGTGCCTACTCATTCATGCTTGTTTTTTATGCCTGGTATTGCATAGAGCTGTGTCAGGTCTGATTCATCGGGGATGAATCGGAGGTGTGTGAACATATCCTACTATGTGTGAGCTAAGTGTGTGAAGACGATTTGGTAAAGGTAGCGGTGAGAGGCCATGTAGGAGTACATGGTGGGTTGTCTCATTGAAACCGTCCTCAAGAACTGAGTTCTGTGTCTGTGATCCATGAACAGCTACTACCACTCATTGGGATCCTTAATTGACCCTCTCGGCTTCTTAATCACCCTAGTACTCTGTCCAGGAGTTGCAACTAGTTTCTGGTGTTTGTAGGTTATGTGTTGGCGGCCGTGCATAGCGCTGACCCTAGGGGTGGGCTATGATGCGGTAGATACACCATGGCACGGTGTACCGGGCGCCCGTTTGGTGTCTCAGGAACCCTGTTCACATCGTTCGGGGCCGTATGTGGAAACCTCGGCCGGACTCCCTGCGGATGGAACCTGGATAGGCGATAAACCTGGACTAGAGACTTGAGTGTTTAGGTAGGCCACGGCCGACACCCTCGCCAGGCTTCCGCTTGAAGGTTGCCGAGATACATGACGTGTATATGGTGATAAGTGGTGGGAGCGTGTGTGAAGAAGTACACCCCTGCAGGGTTATCATCATCTATTCGAATAGCCGGATTCCTTGGATATGGAAAATTGGACCCCTTGCATAGTTCATAGACAAGTGAAAGTGGATACTCTAAAACTCGCAAGATAAGCGTGAGTGTTATGGATGGCCTTCTCATAGGGAGACGGGAGCGGATCCATAGTGGTGTATTGATATGGTGAATATGTGGACTCATGTGCGCCACATCAAGAGAGTTGCTTGCAGTCGTAGTTCAGTTAGCCACTGAGTCAAAGCTGGCTTGCTGCAGTTAAACTCCACCACCCCCTTTGTTGATACTGATGCATATGTAGATAGTTCTAATGTAAGTCTTGCTGAGTACATTTGTACTCACGTTTGCTTAATTTATGTTTTGCAGAGAGACGTCAGTCTCACTAGTAGTTCCGTGTGGGCTTCGACATTTAGCTTGATAGCTCAGCTATGATCTTGTGCCCTCGGCAGGATCTGGTAGATAGTCAGGCTTCTTAGCCTTTTTCATTTGTAGATGTCTGTACTCAGACATGTTAAGCTTCCGCGTGTGCTTGATTTGTATGCTATGATTGTTGGGTCATGATACCCATGTTTGTAATATCTCGCTCCTCGGAGCCTAATGTATAAATACTTGAGTTGTAGAGTTATGTTGTGATGCCATGTTGTATTTACACATATCGAGCATATTGTGTGTATGATTGAAATGCTTGGTATGTGTGGGATCCGACAATCTAGTTGTTTATCCTTGGCAGCCTCTCTTATGGGGAAATGTAGTCTAGTGCTTCCATGAGCCATAGTAGTCCGCTACAACCCGGTTCACCGGAGTCCTGTTAGCCCAGCACTACTGCTCAGGACACTTGACTGGCCGGCATGTGTTTCACTTCGTTCCTGTGTCTGTCCCTTCGGGGAAATGTCACGCGGTGACATCCGGAGTCCTGCCTAGCCTGCTACAGCCCGGGTTCCCGGAGTCCTGTTAGCCCAGTGCTACGGCCCAGATTCACACGCTGTTGACCGACATGCTCGATGTGATTCATGTATGCCTGTCCCCATAGGTTAGTGCCTCTCTGGGTTCACGACTAGCCATGTCGGCCCGGGTTCTTTGTCATATGGATGCTAGAGACACTATCATATACGTGAGCCAAAAGGCGCAAACAGTCCCGGGCCATGGTAAGGCGACACCCGTGGGAATACCGTGCGTGAGGCCGCAAAGTGATATGAGGTGTTACCGGCTAGATCGATGTGACTTGGAATCGGGGTCCTGACACTCCCATTCGGGGCTTAGCTGCGAATCCGTTTCGCCTATGTTTAAAAAAAATCCTACCGAGTGGTGAGAAAGCCTCTCACTCGGGGGCTTAGCTGAAGTCCAGTACTCGCCTAAGTTTAAAAAATCCTACCGAGTGGTGAGCAAGCCTCTCACTCGGGGACTTAGCTGCGAATCTGTTTCGCCTAAGTTCAAAAGAAAATCCTACCGAGTGGTGAGCAAGCCTCTCACTCGGGGGCTTAGCTACAGTCCAGTACTCGCCTAAGTTTAAAAAATCGTACCGAGTGGTGAGCAAGCCTCTCACTTGGGGACTTAGCTGCAGTCCAGTACTCACCTAAGTTTTAAAAATCCTATCGAGTGGTGAGCAAGCCTATCACTCGGGGACTTAGCTGCGAATCCTTTTCGCCTAAGTTCAAAAGAAAATCCTACCGAGTGGTGAGCAAGCCTCTCACTCGGGGGCTTAGCTGCAGTCCAGTACTCGCCTAAGTTTAAAAAATCCTACCGAGTGTTGAGCAAGCCTCTCACTCGGCGGCTTAGCTGCAGTCCAGTAATCGCCTAAGTTTAAAAAATCCTACCGAGTGGTGAGAAAGCCTCCCACTCGGGGGCTTAGCTGCAGTCCAGTACTCGCCTAAGTTTGTAAAATCATACCGAGTGGTGAGAAACCCTCCCACTCGGGGGCTTAGCTGCAGTCTAGTACTCACCAAAGTTTAAAAAATCCTACCGAGTGGTGAGCAAGCCTCCCACTCGGGGGCTTAGCTGCAGTCCAGTACTCGCCTAAGTTTGTAAAATCCTACCGAGTGGTGAGCAAGCCTCTCACTCGGGGGCTTAGCTGCAGTCCAGTACTCGCCTAAGTTTAAAAATCCTACCGAGTGGTGAGCAACCCTCCCACTCGGGGGCTTAGCTATAGTCCAGTACTCGCCTAAGTTTAAAAATCCTACCGAGTGGTGAGCAACCCTCCCACCCGGGGGCTTAGCTGCAGTCTAGTACTCGCCTAAGTTTGTAAAATCCTACCGAGTGGTGAGCAACCCTCCCACTCGGAGGCTTAGCTACAGCCTAGTACTTGCCTAAGATTAAAAAATCCTACCGAGTGGTGAGCAACCCTCCCACTTGGAGGCTTAGCTGCAGTCCAGTACTCGCCTAAGTTTAAAAAAATCCTACCGAGTGGTGAGCAAGCCTCTCACTCGAGGGCTTAGCTGCAGTCCAGTACTCGCCTAAGTTTAAAAATCCTACCGAGTGGTGAGCAATCCTCCCACTCGGGGGCTTAGCTGCAGTCCAGTACTCACCTAAGTTTAAAAAAAATCCTAACGAGTGGTGAGCAACCCTCCCACTCGCAGGCTTAGCTGCAGTCCAGTACTCGCTTAAGTTTAAAAAATCCTACCAAGTGGTGAGCAACCCTCCCACTCGGAGGCTTAGCTGTAGTCCAGTACTCGCCTAAGGTTTAAAGTCCGTCCCTATCTGCAAGGACGACGAGGTGTAGGTCGACTACAACCTTCTCCTTTGGAGCTGTGCCACAAATACAACATGCACTCCATCCCTATCTGCAAGGGCGACGAGGTGCAGGTCGACCGCGGCCTTCTTCTCCGAGCTACGCCACAAGTACAACGTACGCTCCATCCCTATCCACAAGGGCGACGAAGTGCAGGTCGACCGCGGCCTTCTTCTCCAAGCTACACCACAAGTACAACGTACGCTCCATCCCTATTCGTAAGGGCAACGAGGTGCAGGTCGACCGCGGCCTTCTTCTCCGAGCTACGCCACAAGTACAACGTACGCTCCATCCCTATCCGCAAGGGCGACGAGGTGCAAGTCGACCACATCCTTCTTCCCTGAGCTACGCCACAAATACAACGTGCGCTCCATCTCTGTCCACAGGGACGACGAGGCATAGGTCGATTGAAGTCTCCACTTCAGGGCTACATCTCAAAGAGCAAATCCCACGCGAAGGCAAAAGCAAGCATATTCGGAAATAAATCAAGTTCAGATAGATCCTAAAAGTTCCAAACGACGGATCAAAAGTATTCGAGCATCAAGACTGAAGGAGTTTAATGGTTACACAATCACTCGGCATTCCGAGGCAAATAAAGGTGGAGCATAATGTTTTTCGGTCACGCGTCAGAAGAAGGACTGGCCGGGTCGTAGAAACTGTCAAGGTCTATGCTGTCTGCAATACGAGTGGCGGCCTCAAGGAAAGTGTCCATGAAGGACTAGGAAGTGTGTCTCTTGGTGTTAGGAACCTTGAGTTCCGCCAGCTTGTCTTCTTTGATGTCTTTGCAGTGCACTCGGACCAGGGACAACGTGACATCAGCGCCGCAGCGAGTGGATGACTTCTTCCATTCTTGCACTCGGTCAGGGATTTGATTCAGTTGAGCCATCAGGGACTCGAGATCTTGGGACAGTTCCACCTGAGGCCAGAGTTCAGCATCAACCTGAGTCATCACCGCTTTCAGGCAGGCAAGATAAGTAACCGCGCTGTCCATGCGAGATTCCAACCGCAGCACATTCATCGCAACATCATCCTTGACTGGACAGTTTATGGGGTCAAGACACGTCTCGGCCCGCCCAGTTTCCGCTTCAAAGTCTTCACAAAACTCTGCGCAGTCGAGTGAATGGTGAGTCGACGGTATAATTAGACTTCACAGTCAACAAAAAGAAGTCAGTCAACCATCAGTACCTTCAAACTTTAAGACCAGCTTTGCAGTAAGCTGCCCAGATAAGACTCCAACTTGCCCTTCTTAACTTTGAGGCTCTCAAGCTCGTCAGTCACCTTGTCCTTGTCCTTGTTCAGTCGCTCGACCTCCCGATTGGCATCGGAAATAGCAGTCTTCAATTTGGAATTCTCGTATTCTGGCTTGTCGACAGAAGCAAGCTTCTTGTCGGTAAGCGTAGTTTTATCTCGCGCTTCCTTCTGTGCAGCAGCAAGATCCAGATCCTTCTTCTCCAAAGCCTGCTTCATTTTCTCTAAAGAAATAACAGTCTTCAGATGGGCTTGGAGTTGACGGTTTTCACTATGTACATCTGCTCGAGTGGAGTCACTCAGTTAAAAAAACGGAAAGGAAAAGTGCCAGCAACAGTAAGATAAATAGGTCATGATTGGTTACCTCCCATGGCAGCTACTTCATCTCGAGCAGTCTTGAGATTCTTTTTGGCCAGTTCCAGATCAAGGTTGAGGCTGATTTGTTGCTGGTTCAACGTAGAGAGTTGAGCACCGAGATCACAGGATTTCTGCATCCAACACACAAGACTCGTCAGTCGACTGAAATGAAAGACACCACTGCGACAGCTACTCCAAGACTACCATCGAATCAAACATTCAAAAAAAAGAGGTTCAGGTGCTCAGACCACAGTCGACTGCCCGCAGTCAACTATGGTCTCGGGGACTACACCCAGTGGGTGCACTTAGCGTGCCCCCACTGGTTTTAATTCCACTCGGCATGGTCCGCCCAGCGCGAGTTGTAAAAAAGAAGTACAGATTCTCAAACCACAGTCGACCACCCGCGGTCAACTCTGGTCTCGGGGACTACACTCAGTGGGTGCACTCAGAGTGCCCCCACTAGTTCGAAGATTCAGCTTGAGTCGATCCAAAGTGACTTATACAATTTCAAAACAACCACACCCTAGTGGGTGATCAGACGAAAAGTATGACCAACTAACCTGGACATTGGTTTGCAGAGCAGCTCCGGCGTTGAAGGCCACCTGGCTGGCCTCATGCACCACTTTCATTTGCCCCATCACAAGATTTAACTGAAGAAGAGCTTCCTTGGCAGCAGTCGATGGGTCATCCGAAGTCTGATACACATTAAAAAGGGATGCTGGCAGAGGAGTAGAAGCAGCTGCATGATCTGAAGCATGGAGTTGTATTGGTGCAGCAGGAGTCTGAGCAGCTGATCCTGATGGACAACCAGTCGACAGAGGGACAGCGAAGGTGACGTTGGTTCGAGCCAGATCTGTCGATTGCTCGACTGCCGTCCCAGGCATCACGGTCGACTGAAGAATCTGGACCTCAGGCGCTGTCCCGCCTAGTTCCTGGTCTTTCCTCCTCCTCCCCCTCAGCGGTGCTTCTTCTTCATCATCCGGGAGCACAACAATGTCCCGTGGTACTACAATAAACAGAGAAAGTCGTACGGATAGCTGGCAAACAGTCCAGTCGACCAAACGAATTCGAATCGGGCAGACTTACTGGCTTTGGAGGTAGTTACGTCGTTGGTTTCCTCGTTGACCAGATTCTTGTCAATGTCCATGTCAGTCGCAGCGAAGGTCGGGCTGAAAAGGTTCATCATCCACACAGTCAGAACAAAAAAGTCAGTCGGAACAAGAAAATACGGGAAAAATATTTACCCAGAAGCAATAGGAACGTCCATCTTGATTTTGGGCAAGGTCTTCCGAGCCTTCGAAGGATTGGTCTTGGGCTGCTTGGTGACCTTCTCAGCCAATTCTGGAGTCGGAGACCGAGCGCGCTTTTGAGATGGAGCATTCGATGCCACAGCTTTACCGCGCCTGCATATGGGATCATGGTGCTGCTTGGATCGACGTTCAGAACGAGACGGTGAGTCAGCTACTTCCTCGTTGCCCGACTCATCACTCTCATCTTCATCATCATCGGCTGGTGACTCCCACTCGCCGCTCTCCTCCACACTTTCCTCGCCCTCTTGGTCTTGCTCCAGAGCTTGCTCACCATTGGGCATTGAATACATCTCCATGTAGATCTACAAAACAAGGAGCCGACTGCAAGTCAGTCGGGTCGACAAACAATCGGAAAACACGTCTAAAAAACTCAGTTGAGATGGCCAAAACTTGTCTGGTTGGTTTTTGTCACTGAAAGGGTTGACTCTCCTAGCGCCCCTGGGGTTGTCCTTGTTCCCGGTGATACCCTTCAGCCACTCGGCCACTGTCTTGGCCTCCACCTCTTCCGGATGAACCCGAGCGGTGTCACCAGCCCCAGAGTACATCCACATGGCGTGGTCACGAGCTTGGAGTGGTTGGATGCGCCGACTGAGGAACACCTCTAGTAGATCCATGCCAGTGACACCTTGGTTGATTAACTCGACCACTCTCTCGACGAGCATGCATGTCTCTGCCTTCTCCGCGACAGTCACTTTCAACGAAGCTGGAGTTTGGACTCGATCAAAAGAGAAAGGGGGAAGTCCAATCGACTGGCCTGGCATCACGATGTCCTGGCAGTAGAACCAGGTCGACTGCGAGCCCCTGACCGAGTCCGGAAGAGTCATTGAGGGAAAGGAACTTATTTTCCTCTTCTGAATACCCAGACCCCCACACATCTGGATAACATGGGTTTTCTCGTCGTTCGAGTTCGCTTTCTTCACCGATTAGGAGCGGATGGTAAAGATGTGCTTGAAAAGACCCCAGTGCGGTCGACACCCCAGGAAATTCTCGCACATGGATATGAATGCGGCAAGATACGCGATGGTGTTGGGAGTAAAATGATGGAGTTGGGCCCCAAAGAAACTCAAGAAACCTTGAAAGAAGGGGTGGGGAGGAAGCGAGAAGCCGCGGTCGACGTGGGTGGCGAGCAGGACGCACTCACCAGGTCGCGGATGCGGTTCCATTTCCCCCTCCGGCAGCCACACAGACTCGTGGACGATCAGCCCTAACTCGTCCATATCGTCCAAGTCTTCCTGTCGAAGTGAAGATCGGATCCAATCTCTTTGGATCCAACCCGATGGCAGCCCCGAGCGCGATGAAGACCCCCGATTCGCCTTCCTGCTTTTCGCCGCCCCCATCACCTTCTTCGCGCGTTCCAGCGCCGCCGTTCTCTCCTTTCCCACGGTGGCGGAGCGGTGGCATCGAGAGTGGAGAAGCCGGGTGGGGTAAAGGAGCAAGAGGAAGAAGAAAGAGAATGGGCACGCACAGTGCGGACGCCTCGGTCTCGCTGCTTTTAAAGGCCCGCTTCCGAGTGGCTGGCGCGTGGGTCCGGGCGATCCTTTCGAATCCCTCAAACAGTCACGCGCAGGTCCGACCTATTTACAGCGTCGATACGCGGCACAGCACCAAGGAATCGTTACACTAAACCAAAATAACTATTTGGCCTGGGCCCCTTCGGCCAAAGATGATCCACGACATACCTCATGGCAAGTCCGGACAACCTATGGAGCTCGGCCCACTCGGCCATTTGTTCATTCAACAGCAGCGGACGTGTTGGAGCGCTGAACTGCGACCAGAACAACCTCTCCACTTCATGATCTTTCTGATCTTTGAAAAACTCAGTCGCATCAGCAGCACTCATTGCCAAGTCCGAATATGCATCTGCAGCACTCCATAATTGATCCAGAGGGGCATATTTCGGATCTCCGAACTTCGACCGCAACAAAAAGGGCTTCCCCGTCGTGATATCTCCGGCTTGACGGAGCTCCTCCTTCGCCGCTCTGATTTTAGAGCGGGCTTCCTTGGCTGCTTCCATAGCTTTCTTCAGGTCAGCCGCTTTCGCTTGGCTTTCCTTTTCAAGGAGCTCATATCAGCCGACAGCATCTTTCAGCTCAACAGCCATCTTGGCTATTTTATCTTCACTCTGGCGACGAGCAGCCTGCTCGGCTCTTAAGTCTTCGGCCGCCTTTAGGGCGGCCGCATCACTTCTCCTTGCTTGTTCCTTGGCTCGGGCAAGTTCTGCCTGAAGGGTCTCCACGGCTGTAGCTCCATCTGCAGTCACAGCATATTATAGATACTAGCATCATGCTCCTCTTAATATTTGTTGACCACCCGAAAATACATACCCTGTGCCTCGTCAAGCCGTTTGTTCACAAGCGCAATGTCGGCATCTGCCGCGTCAAGTTGCCGCCTTAGTCCGGCAAACTCAGCAGTTCATGACCCACAAGTATAGGGGATCTATCGTAGTCCTTTCGATAAGTAAGAGTGTCGAACCCAACGAGGAGCAGAAGGAAATGATAAGTGGTTTTCAGCAAGGTATTCTCTGCAAGTACTGAAATAAGTGGTAACAGATAGTTTTGTGATAGAATAAATTGTAACGAGCAACAAGTAACAAAAGTAAATAAATTGCAGCAAGGTGGCCCAATCCTTTTGTAGCAAAGGACAAGCCGGAGCAAACTCTTATAATAGGAAAAGCGCTCCCGAGGACACATGAGAATATCGTCAAGCTAGTTTTCATCACGTTCATATGATTCGCGTTCGATACTTTGATAATTTGATATGTGGGTGGACCGGTGCTTGGGTGTTGTTCTTACTTGAACAAGCATCCCACTTATGATTAACCTCTATTGCAAGCATCCGCAACTACAACAGAAGTATTAAGGTAAACCTAACCATAGCATGAAAAATATGGATCCAAATCAGCCCCTTACGAAGCAACGCATAAACTAGGGTTTAAGCTTCTGTCACTCTAGCAACCCATCATCTACTTATTACTTCCCAATGCCTTCCTCTAGGCCCAAATAATGGTGAAGTGTTATGTAGTCGACGTTCACATAACACCACTAGAGGCTAGACAACATACATCTTATCAAAATATCAAATGAATACCAAATTCACATGACTACTCATAGCAAGACTTCTCCCTTGTCCTCAGGAACGAATATAATTACTCACAAAGCATATTCATGTTCATAATCAGAGGGGTAATAATATGCATATAGGATCTGAACATATGATCTTCCACCAATTAAACCAACTAGCATCAACTACAAGGAATAATCAACACTACTAGCAACCTACTAGCACCAATCCAGGACTTCGAGACAAGAATTGGATACAAGAGATGAACTAGGGTTTGGAGATGAGATGGTGCTGGTGAAGGTTTTGATGGAGATTGCCCTCTTCCGATGAGAGGAGCGTTGGTGATGACGATGGTGATGATTTCCCCCTCCGGGAGAGAAGTATCCCCAGCAGAACAGCTCTGTCGGAGCTCTAGATTGGATCCGCCAAGGTTCCGCCTCGTGGCGGCGGAGTCTCATCCCGAAAAGTTCCTTCTTGTTTTTTTCTCATCGAAAGACCTCATATAGGAGAAGATGGGCATCGGAGAGCCACCAGGGGGCCCACGAGGTAGGGGGGCGCGCCCCCCACCCTCATGAGAAGGGTGTGGGCCCCCTGGCCTTCATCTTTGGCGAGGATTCTTCTTTATTTCTTTTAAGATGTCCCGTGAAGTTTCAGGACTTTTGGAGTTGCGCAGAATAGGCCTCTAATATTTGCTCCTTTTCTAGCCCAGAATTCCAGCTGCCGGCATTCTCCCTCTTTATGTAAACCTTGTAAAATAAGAGAGAATAGCCATAAGTATTGTGACATAAAGTGAAATAACAGTCCATAATGTAACAAATATCGATATAAAACCATGATGCAAAATGGACGTATCAACTCCCCCAAGCTTAGACCTCGCTTGTCCTTAAGCGAAAAGCCGATAACAATAAATATGTCCTCATGTTTAGAGGTAGAGGCGTCGATAAAAATAAAATACGGACATGAAGGCATCATGATTATTCTCATAACAGCAACATATTTATATTTTGTCATATGATTACTTATGTTCAGGTGATGATCTATTCACAATGCAAAAGTATAAATCATAAACCTTATTGGGCGCCGACAAACTATAATCTCAGTTATTGAAGCAATTGCAATTTATCATATCATCGGAAAGAGTCTATGTCAGAGCTAAAAAGCAAGTCCACATACTCAACTATCATTTAGTCCTCCATAATTGCTAACACTCACGCGATACTTGTGGTTACGGAGTTTTAATCGGACACAGAGAAAGACAGGGGCTTATAGTTTTGCCCCACTACCTTTTACCTCAAGGATAATGTCAACAATAATGGTTCATGCTCCCCTACATCCAATTAGATATATATATATATATATCATGTTCTTTCCAACATGTTGAGCTTGCCAAAGGATAAAATGAAAAAGGAAAGGTGAAGATCACCGTGACTCTTGCATAAGGTAGAAGATAATAATAAAGGATAGGCCCTTCGTAGAGGGAAGCTGAGGTTGCCATGCGCTTTTATGGTTGGATATATAAAATCTCAATGCGAAAGAACATCACTTTATATTGCCCCTTGTGATATGAACCTTTATTATGTAGTCCGTCGCTTTTATTACTTTCACATCACAAGATCGTATAAAGCTTATTTCTCCCACACCAATCAATCATACATATTTAGAGCAATTTTTATTGCTTTGCACCGATGACAACTTACTTGAAGGATCTTACTCAATCCATAGGTAGATATGGTGGACTCTCATGGCAAAACTGGTTTAGGGATATTTGGAAGCACAAGTAGTATTTCTACTTGGTGCTGAGAATTTGGCTAGCATGAGGGGGAAAGGCAAGCTCAACAAGTTAGAGGAACCATGACAACATACTTTATCTCAGATATAAGAAATACATAACTCAATACGCTGTCTTCCTTGTCCAAAATCAACTCTTTAGCATGTCATATTTTAATGAGTGCTCCCAATCATAAAAGATGTCAATGATAATATATCTATATGTGAAAACCTCTCTTTACTTATTACTTCCTATTAATTGCAACAATGACCAAAGCTATGTCTGCCAATTCCCAACAACTTTTAATCATCATACTCTTTCTATGTGAAGTCATTACTCTCAATAAGATCAATATGAACTTTTTGTTTCTTTTTATTCTTTTTCTCTTTTCTTTTATTCACCCAAGATCATGGCAAAATAATCAAGCCCTTGACTCAACACTAGTCTTTATTATATATAACTCACGAACTTGATTACATAGAGAGATCATAAAGAAAAACTCAAAACTAGATCATGCCATAAACTTTATTCTACTAGATCAAGATACTACTAATAGGATCGAACTAAGAAAAACGGTAAAGGTAGGAGTTGTGATTGTGATACGATACCGGGGCACCTCCCCCAAGCTTGGCAGTTGCCAAGGGGAGTGCCCATACCCATGTGGTTATGTCTCCTTCTTTGTTGTCGGTGTAATATTCTTGGCGATGATTCCCCTCAGGATGCGGTTCTCCTCCTCGAGCTTATTGACTTGCTGTTTGAGATCCATTATTTCCTTACGAAGCTTTCCTGTGACAGCTAAAGCTCCTTGCACCCAAGGGTGTTGCATAGCTGCGGGAGAACAAGTGACACTTCTCTTCATATTTTCATAAGAAAGAAATCTAACATTAGAAGGGATAACCGAGTTTGGAATAGCTGAGCTCTGCAGTTCCCCCATCGTGAACCCAGCTCGGAGGTGAGAGGTCACTTCTTGATCCTCCATGGCATCTACTCTCATTAAGTCAGCCTCCATCTCTTCCTCCGTTGCTGGCCCAAAGTGGTCGGCGTCGCTGTTTGCCCTTGGTTCCGGTGCCGGATTAGATACCCGGCTCTCCCCGATTGACTCTTGAGAAGACATCTTGCTCTAATCTGCAGCAATAACAACTTGAAAACAAAAACATAGGAAATTTGCATGATACGGAAGTCAAAACCTTCGGGAGAATATATAATGAATTTTTACCGACCAAAATACGTAACGTGCAAGAAAACGGAGTCCGGAAGGCACACGAGGTGCTCACGAGGTAGGGGGCGCCCAGGGGGGTAGGGCGTGCCCACCACCCTCGTGGGGCCCTCGTGTCCTTCCCGGACTGCTACTTATTTTTCTATTTTTATAAATATTCCAAAACGGAGAAATATTGCCTTGAAAATTGTTTAGGAGTCGGTTTACTTACCGTACCACATACCTATTCCTTTTCAGAGTCTGAAACGTTCCGTAACGTATCCCTTATGTATTCCTCTGGAGTTATGGTTTCAATAATATTGGTTTCAACATTTATGGGATTACCTAAGATATAATGTTTAATTCTTTGACCATTTACCACCTTCGGATTTGTGCCCTTGAAGTTGTTGATTGTTATGGCACCGGAATGATAGACCTCCTCGATGACATAGGGGCCTTCCCATTTAGAGAGAAGTTTTCCTGCAAAAAATCTTAAACAAGAGTTGTAAAGCAATACATAATCACCTACATTAAACTCACGCTTTTGTATCCTTTTGTCATGCCATCTTTTAACTTTTTCTTTAAACAACTTGGCATTTTCATAAGCTTGGGTTCTCCATTCATCAAATGAGCTAATATCAAATAACCTCTTCTCACCGGCAAGTTTAAAATCATAGTTAAGCTCTTTAATAGCCCAATAAGCCTTATGTTCTAGTTCGAGAGGTAAGTGACATGCTTTTCCATAAACCATTTTATACGGAGACATACCCATACGATTTTTGTATGCAGTTCTATAAGCCCATAATGCATCATCAAGTTTCTTAGACCAATTCTTTCTAGACCTATTAACAGTCTTTTGCAAAATTAATTTGAGCTCTCTATTGCTCAATTCTACTTGACCACTAGACTGTGGGTGATAAGGAGATGCAATTCTATGATTAACATCATATTTAGCAAGCATTTTACAGAAGGCACCATGAATAAAGTGTGAACCACCATCAGTCATTAAATATCTAGGGACTCCAAACCTCGGGAAAATAACTTCCTTAAGCATTTTAATAGAAGTGTTATGATCAGCACTACTAGTTGGAATAGCTTCTACCCACTTAGTAACATAATCAACAGCAACTAGAATATGTGTGTATCCATTAGAGGCAGGAAAAGGTCCCATATAATCCAAGCCCCAAACATCAAATGGTTCAATAACAAGTGAATAATTCATAGGCATTTCTTGACGTCTACTAATATTACCAATTCTTTGACATTCATCACAAGACAAGACAAACTTACGGGCATCCTTGAAGAGAGTAGGCCAATAAAAACCAGATTGCAATACCTTATGTGCAGTTCTATCTCTAGCGTGGTGTCCTCCATAAGACTCAGAATGACACTTGCGTAGGATCTGTTCCTGTTCATGCTCAGGTACACAACGTCTAATAACACCATCTACTCCTTCCTTATAAAGATGTGGGTCATCCCAAAAGTAATGTCTCAAGTCATAGAAAAACTTTTTCTTTTGCTGATATGTGAAGCTAGGTGGTATAAACTTAGCAACAATATAATTAGCATAATCAGCATACCATGGAGTACTACGAGAAGTACTTATAACATTTAATTGTTCATCAGGAAAGTCATCATTAATAGGTAGTGGGTCATCAAGAATATTTTCTAACCTAGACAGGTTGTCTGCAACGGGGTTCTCAGCTCCCTTTCTATCAACAATATGCAAATCAAATTCTTGTAGCAAGAGAACCCATCTAATAAGTCTAGGTTTAGCATCTTTCTTTTCCATAAGATATTTAATAGCAGCATGATCAGTTTGAATAGTTACTTTAGAATCAACAATATAAGATCTGAACTTATCAAAAGCAAATACAACTGCTAAAAGCTCTTTTTCAGTAGTAGCATAATTTCTTTGAGCATTGTCTAGAGTCTTACTAGCATAATGAATAACATTTAATTTCTTATCAACTCTTTGCCCTAGAACAGCACCTACAGCATAATCACTAGCATCACACATAATTTCAAAGGGTAAATTCGAATCATGTGGCTGAATAATAGGTGGAGAGACTAATGCTTTCTTAAGTATTTCAAATGCTTCTACACAATCATCATCAAAGACAAATGGTATATATTTTTGCAATAAATTAGTCAGAGGCCGAGAAATTTTTTAGAAGTCCTTAATGAAACTCCTATAAAATCCAGCGTGACCAAGGAAACTTCTTATACCTTTGATGTCCTTGGGACACGGCATCTTTTCAATAGCATCAACCTTGGCTTTATCAACTTCAATACCTCTTTCAGAAACTTTATGCCCCAAGACAATACCTTCATTAACCATAAAGTGGCACTTTTCCCAATTCAAGACAAGATTAGTTTCTTCACATCTCTGCAAAACTCGATCAAGATTGCTCAAGCAATCATCAAAAGAGGAACCATAGACGGAAAAGTCGTCCATGAAAACCTTACAAATCTTTTCACAAAAGTCAGAGAATATAGCCATCATGCATCTTTGAAAGGTAGCAGGTGCATTACATAAACCAAAAGGCATACGTCTATAAGAAAATGTACCAAAAGGGCATGTAAAAGTAGTCTTTGATTGATCTCTAGCCGACACAGGTATTTGAGAGAAACCAGAATAACCATCTAGAAATCAATAGTGTGTATGTTTGCATAATATTTCTAGCATTTGATCAATAATAGGTAAGGGGTAATGATCTTTCTTAGTAGCTTTATTTAATTTGTGGAAATCAATTACCATCCTATAACCTGTGATAATTCTTTGTGGAATCAGTTCATCTTTATCATTAGGGACAACAGTAATACCTCCCTTCTTAGAGACACAATGGACAGGACTTACCCACTCACTATCAGCAACGGGGTAGATTATACCTGCCTCCAGAAGCTTGAGTATTTCTTTTCTTACCACTTCTTTCATTTTAGGATTCAGACGTCGTTGAGGATCACGAACTGGTTTGGCATCTACTTCCAAATTTATTTTATGTTGACATAGAGTGGGACTAATGCCCTTAAGATCATCAAGAGTATATCCAATAGTAGCACGATGCTTCTTCAGAGTTTTCAATAATCTTTCTTCTTCATGCTCTGAAAGGTTAGCACTAATAATAACAGGATATATCTTCTTTTCATCAAGATAAGCATATTTAAGATTATTAGGCAAAGGTTTAAGCTCAAACAAGGGATCACCCTTGGGTGGAGGAGGATCCCCTAAAATTTCAGAAGGTAAATTGTGTTTCAGAACAGGTTCCTTTTTAAAGAATACTTCATCTATTTCCCTTCTTTCATTCATGAACATATCATTTTCATGGTCTAGCAAATAGTGTTCTAAAGGATCACTAGGAGGTACGGCAATAGAAGCAAGACCAATAATTTCATCCTTACTAGGTAATTCTTCCTCACGATGTTGTTTACTAAATTTAGAGAAATTAAACTCATGAACCATATCATCCAAACCAACAGTAGCAATATTCTTAGTGCAGTCTATGGTAGCATTGACAGTATTTAAGAAGGGTCTACCAAATATAATTGGACAAAAGCTATCTTGTGGGGAACCAAGAACAAGAAAATCAGCAGGATATTTAGTTTTCCCACACAAGACTTCAACATCTCTAACAATTCCCATTGCTAAAATAGTATCTCTATTGGCAAGTTTAATTGTGACATCAATATCTTCTAACTCAGCAGGTGCAATTTCATTCTTAATTTCTTCATATAAAGTATGCGGTATAACACTAGCACTAGCACCCATATCACATAAGCCAAGATAACAATGATCTCCTATTTTAACAGAAATAACAGGCATGCCTACCACAGGTTTATGTTTATCTTTAGCACAAGGTTTAGCAATTCTAGCAGTTTCACCTTCGAACTGAATAACATGCCCATCAATATTACCAGACAAGATATCTTTAACAATAGCAATATTAGGTTCTACTTTAACTTGCTCAGGAGGTGTATAAGTTCTAATATTGCTTTTACGAACAACAGTTGAAGCTTTAGCATGATCCTTTATTCTAACAGGGAAAGGTGGTTTCTCAACATAAGAAGTAGGAACAATAGGATCATTATAAGTGACAGTCTTTTCTTCAACTTTAATAGGTGCAGCTACTTTTACTTCTATGGGAGGATGGTATTTAAACCACTTCTCCTTAGGGAGATCAACATAAGTAGCAAAAGATTCACAGAAAGAAGCTACTATCTCAAAGTCAAGTCCATATTTAGTGCTAAACTTACGGAAAATATCGGTAACCATAAAAGATTTAACACAATCAAACTTAGGTGTCATACCTGACTCCTTACCTTCGTCGAGGTCCCAATCTTCAGAGTTGCATTTAATTATATCCAATAAATTCCATCTGAATTCAATAGTCTTCATCATAAAAGAGCCATCACAAGAAGTATCGAGCATGTTGCGATTGTTTTCAGAAAGCCGAGCATAGAAACTTTGCATAATTATTTCTCTCTGGAGCTCATGATTGGGGCATGAATATAACATTGATTTAAGCCTCCCCCAAGCTTGAGCAATGCTTTCTCCTTCGCGAGGCCAAAAATTATATATATAACTGCGATCAGGATGAACAAGATGCATAGGGTAATACTTTTGATGAAATTCCAGCTTCAATCTTTTATAGTCCCATGATCTCATACCATCACATTGCCTATACCATACCAATGCGTCTCCCTTCAAATATAAAGGGAAGACCTTCTTCTTAGCAACATCATCGGGTATACCTGCAAGCTTAAATAATCCACAAACTTCATCCACATATATTAAGTGCTCATCAAGATGCTTTGTTCCATCTCCTGTAAAAGGATTAGCTACCGGCTTTTCCATCATAACCACAGGAAATTCAAAAGGAGTTTCATTTTCAATAGGTTCAGTAGGTTGAGGAGCAACTCTTTGCTCTACTGGACAGGGTGAAGATACCCTAACAAGCCCCTCAGAGAATTACTTTCCATAGTAACAAGTGATAGTAAATTTTAGCACACTATATAAATTTTTCCTTACCAAATTCCACCTACCAAAGGCGCTACACTCCCTGGCAACAGCGCCACAAAAGAGTCTTGATGACCCACAAGTATAGGGGATCTATCATAGTCCTTTTGATAAGTAAGAGTGCCGAACCCAACGAGGAGTAGAAGGAAATGATAAGCGGTTTTCAGCAAGGTATTCTCTACAAGTACTGAAATAAGTGGTAACAGATAGTTTTGTGGTAGGATAAATTGTAACGAGCAACAAGTAACAAAAATAAATAAATTGCAGCAAGGTGGCCCAATCCTTTTGTAGCAAAGGACAAGCCGGAACAAACTCTTATAATAGGAAAAGCGCTCCCGAGGACACATGGGAATATCGTCAAGCTAGTTTTCATCACGTTCATATGATTCACGTTCAATCCTTTGATAATTTGATATGTGGGTGGACCGGTGCTTGGGTGTTATTCTTAATTGAACAAGCATCCCACTTATGATTAACCTCTATTGCAAGCATCTGCAACTACAACAAAAGTATTAAGGTAAACCTAATCATATCATGAAACATATGGATCCAAATCAGCCCCTTACGAAGCAACGCATAAACTAGGGTTTAAGCTTCTGTCACTCTAGCAACCCATCATCTACTTATTACTTCCCAATGCCTTCCTCTAGGACCAAATAATGGTGAAGTGTTATGTAGTCGACGTTCACATAACACCACTAGAGGCTAGACAACATACATCTTATCAAAATATCAAACGAATACCAAATTCACATGACTACTCATAGCAAGACTTCTCCCTTGTCCTCAGGAACGAACGTAATTACTCACAAAGCATATTCATGTTCATAATCAGAGGGGTAATAATATGCATATAGGATCTGAACATATGATCTTCCACCAATTAAACCAACTAGCATCAACTACAAGGAGTAATCAACGCTACTAGCAACCTACTAGCACCAATCCAGGAATTTGAGACAAGAATTGGATACAAGAGATGAACTAGGGTTTGGAGATGAGATGGTTCTGGTGAAGGTGTTGATTGAGATTGCCCTCCCCCGATGAGAGGAGCGTTGGTGATGACGATGGTGATGATTTCCCCCTCCGGGAGGGAAGTATCCCCGGCAGAACAACTCTGCCGGAGCTCTAGATTGGATCCGCCAAGGTTCTGCCTCGTGGCGGTGGAGTCTCGTCCCGAAAAGTTCCTTCTCGTTTTTTTCTCATTGAAAGACCTCATATAGGAGAAGATGGGCATCGGAGAGCCACCAGGCCCCCCACCCTCGTGGGAAGGGTGTGGGCCCCCTGGCCTTCATCTTTGGCGAGGATTTTTCTTTATTTCTTTTAAGATGTCCCGTGAAGTTTCAGGACTTTTGGAGTTGCGCAGAATAGGCCTCTAATATTTGCTCATTTTCCAGCCCAGAATTCCAGCTGCCCGCATTCTCCCTCTTTATATAAACCTTGTAAAATAAGAGAGAATAGCCATAAGTATTGTGACATAAAGTGGAATAACAGTCTATAATGTAATAAATATTGATATAAAACCATGATGCAAAATGGACGTATCAGCAGTCCGGCCAGCCACCGGACCCTCAGCCGCCTGCACAAGAAAGCAATGTTATCATTACCTGGGACTATGATCCTCTGTTTGCCGCCTCTGGACAGCAACCAGAGTCTTAGGGGCTACTATATGTATAGAGAACACCTAGCATGTGTGGTATTGTCAAAAAATTTATACATTATTTTGCGTACCTCAAAGCCTCTTAGCAGGCTCATAAAAGCCTCATGCAACCCGCTTTTGGCGGATGAAATCCTGTCAGCCACCGTACCCATTAAAGTACGATGCGCCTTTGAGATAGCCGCTTGCTCCAAAAGACCCATCAGTGCGTCTGGTTGTGCACCGGACAAACCCAGACTCTTTCTGTTGCTATCCTTAGGAGCCGAATACTCTGGACTTCGGGTGGCCGAAGGGTCACCTTCTGGCCTTGGCGGATCAGGAGAAATCCTCCGTGATGACACCTCAGGGTCGTCTGCCCCAGGTGGCGGGGAGGCAGGGGGAGGCGTTTCGCTCTCCATCATCTTCGGAAGAAGATCCCCCGAAGACGAACTCTGTCGAGAAGGGCTACGAGCCAGACTGCAAGATATAGGTCGTGGTTATTGTCCTCGGAGATAAAGCAGGATATATTTACCAAAAGTACTCTTGTTCACTTACAGCTCGGTGGAGGGTTGGCCCCCTTGCGGGCACTGTGCAGTAAAGACGCCCTCTGGGGCAGGGCCCCCTGGCGAAGGTTTCTTCCCTTGTTTGGAAATCTTCGTTTCCAAGTCTTCAGAGGCGGTCCTTTTCCTTCCTTGGGGGGAGGGGATTCTGGATTCTTCTCCCCGATTATCCTCCTTCGCGGAGACACTAATTCCCCTGGTTTGGATGAGTAATGCGTGAAGCCCGCTTTCGGCTTCTTTATTCATCCCTTTATCTTCCCCTGATGGCACTTGATAAGGTGCGCGCTCAAGCATCCTGGCTAGCACAGGATCCGGTGAGCCTTCGGGAAGGGGGGCCGAACACCTGATCATCTTCGCCATTCTTATCCAGTCCTGGCCGAGAGTGAGTTTTTCAGAATGATGTTGTGACAAATAAGAAGACAACATGTTCGGCCGCAGAATTACTTACGTGGGTATCTGGACGGTTGCAGTTGAGACCCGCATCCTCGATGGTGTCCGGAAACTTTATTCGTGATCCAAAGAACAATCTGTACATCTCTTCGAGCGTCACGCCGAAGAATTGTTGAATAGTTCGCGGTCCTTCCGGGTTGAACTCCCACAGACGGAGAGATCGACATTGGCATGGCAGGACCCGACGAACTAGCATAACTTGCATTACCTTGACAAGACTGACATCCCTCTTGAGGAGATCTCGGATGCGACTTTGCAATGTCAGCACGTCATTAACTGGCCCCCAATCCAGCCCCTTGTTGACCCATGATGCCAGTTGCGGCGGGGGGGGCGAGCGGAAGGCAGGGGCAGCTGCCCACTTTTTACATCGGGGAGCTGTGATGTAAAAGCTGTCAGGACCCCGATTCCAAGTCACATCGATCTAGCCAGTAACACCTCATATCACTTTGTGGCCTCACGCACAGTGTTCCCACTGGTGTCGCCTTACCATGGCTCACGTATATGATACTATCGCTAGCATCCATATGACAGAGAACCCGGGCCGACATGGCTAGTCGTTAACCCAAAGCGGCACCAACCTATGGGGACAGGCATACATGAATCACATCGAGCATGTCGGTCAGCAGCGTGTGAATCCGGGCTGTAGCACTGGGCTAACAGGACTCCGGGAACCCAGGCTGTAGCAGGCTAGGCAGGACTCCGAATGTCACCGCGTGACATTTCCCCAAAGGTACAGACACTGGAATGAAGTGAAACACATGCCGGCCAGTCAAGTGTCCTGAGCAGTAGTGCTGGGCTAGCAGGACTCCGGTGAACCGGGCTGTAGCGGACTACTATGGCTCATGGAAGCACTAGACTACATTTCCCCATAGGTTGTCGGATCCCACACATACCAAGCATTTCAATCATACACACAATATGCTCGATATGTGTAAATACAACATGGCATCACAACATAACTCTACGACTCAAGCATTTGTTCTTTAGGCTCCGAGGAGCGAGATATTACAAACATGGGTCTCAGGACCCAACAATCATAGCATACAAATCAAAGCACATGCGGAAGCTTAACATGTTTGAGTACAGACATCTACAAATGAAAGAGGCTAAGAAGCCTGACTATCTACCAGATCCTGCCGAGGGCACAAGATCGTAGCTGAGGTAGCAAGCTAAACGCCGAAGTCCACACGGAACTACTAGCGAGACTGAAGTCTCTCTGCAAAAACATAAATTAAGCAAACGTGAGTACAAATGTACTCAGCAAGACTTACATCAGAACTAACTACATATGTATCGGTATCAATAAGGGGGGTGGTGGAGTTTAACTGCAGCAAGCCAGCGTTGACTCAGTGGCTAACCTGAACTACGACTGCAAGCAACTCTTTTGAGGTGGCGCACACGAGTCCACATATTCACCATTCAATACACCACTATGGATCCGCTCCCGTCTCCCTACGAGAACGCCATCCATAGCACTCACGCTTATCTTGCGAGTTTTAGAGTATCCACTTTCACTTGTCTATGAACTGTTATAGGTAACCCAGAAGTCCTTTACCGCGGACACGGCTATTCGAATAGGTCATTTATAACCATGCAGGGGTGTACTTCTTCACACACGCTCTCGCCACTTACCACCAGGTACACGTCGTGTATCTCGGCAACCTTCAAGCGGAAGCCTGGCGAGGGAGTCGTCCACGACCTAACTAACCACACAAGTCTCTAGTCTAGGTTTATTGCCTATTCGGGTTCCATCCGCGAGGAGATCCGGCCGGAGTTTCTCTCACAGCCCCAAACGATGTGTGCAGGGTTCCCGAGACACCCGGTACACCGTGCCACGGTGTATCTACTGCATCATAGCCCACCCCTAGGGTCAGCGCTACGCACGGCCGCCAACACATATCCTACAAACACCAGAAACTAGTTGCAACTCCTGGACAGAGGACAAGGGTAGTTAATAAGTCGAGAGGGTCCATTGGTTTCGGGCCCAATGCGTGGTAGTAGCTGTTCATGGATCACAAACACAGAACTCAGTTCCTAAGGACGGTTTCAATGAGACAACCCACCATGTACTCCTACATGGCCTCTCACCGCTACCTTTAGCAAATCGTGTTCACACATTTAGCTCACACACAGTAGGACATGTTCATCACTGTTCCAATTCATCCCCGATGAATCAGACCGGACTCAACTCTAAGTAGTAGCAGGCATGACAAATAAGCATGAATGAGTAGGCACGTCAGGGCTCAAATAACTCCTACTCATGCTAGTGGGTTTCATCTATTTACTGTGGCAATGACAGGTCATGAAGAGGTAAGGGGTTCAACTACCGCAACATGTAACAGTTGCATCATTGTTGTCCTAATGCAGTAAAAGAGAGCAGGAGCGAGAGAGTGGGATTGTATCGGGATGAATAAGGGGTTTTGCTTGCCTGGCACTTCTGAAGATAGAATAACTCTTCATCGGTGTCATTGATCACATCGTCGAAACATACGTCTACCGAGGGGGGAACAATCACTGGCAAACACTGAAAGAATACAATCAATGCAATGCACATTATGATGCATGATCATGACATGTCAATATGTTGTGATTTGAGCTAATGCAACTAAAACCAGATTAAATGAAGTTGGTTTGAACCAAAGACTCAAATTCAAACTCCATATATGATTAGTTAAATGCCATTTATTGGTTTTGTCCAAAACAGAGGACAAACATTGTTCAAACATGCATGAAAATGCCATAAACAGATTCCTTGAATTTTTCTAATAATTTTTCATATATAAATTATTTCATTTGGAGTTACGGTTGAATTTCTATGATTTTTGGAAGTTTTGGACATTTTCTGAATTAAATAAATCATTTAGATTTATTTAAAATCCAGAAAAAGTTTTACTGCGTCAGCATGACGTAAGAGTGACGTCATCAGGTCAACTGTGGCTGGCCAGGTCAAACCTGACCAATGGGGCCTACTGGTCAGTGACACACTGCTGGCATGAGTCACTGACGTGTGGGGTCGGTCAACGTGTGATGTGGCCAGGTCAAACTGACCTGTGGGGCCCGTGTGGTTAGCTTAATCTAAACAAAAACTAAACCAGAGTTAATTAGGCAGCGGGGCCCACATGTCTGTGAGTCTGTGGGTCATTAGCTTAGTGCTAATTAGTTGTTAGGCCGGCGTTTAGCCGCCGGCGATGAGCAAACGCGGCGACGAGGCTCGGGTTTCGCCCACGGGCGACCAAACCCGCGGCGGAGGGCATCTACGCGTTGCTCGTGCTCGTCCGCATCGAGCAGTGCAAGCAGCAGTGGATAGGGCGGCCCGTAGCGACGGCAACGGGGACAAGTGCGGTGGCCGGAGCTCGGTGGTGCACGAGCGTAGGGCTACGGCTCGCCCTCGAGGGAACCAGGTAGCTAGGCCGCATCTAGGGGGCCTAGGAGCATGGCGGACGGCACAGCTAGGCCTGGTAGGTGAGCAGGAGGTCGGCCATGGCGGACGGCGGCCTCAGGAGCTCATGGGGCGGCGGCTAGAGGAAGCTAGCGAGAGGGGGAGGTGAGGGGAAAAGCTCAGGGGCTCACGATGAGTGCAGGGGAGCAAACGGCGAGCTCAGGGAGGCACGGACGACGACGGGGCATCTCCGGCGATCTGGGGAGGCAGAAAGTTGAAGACGACGGCGTCGGCGGCGTTTGGCGGCGTCCGGCGTTGCTTGACTCAGCGGAGAGGGTGTTGGCGATGAGGCGATGGCTGTGGACACGTCGGCGAGGCAAGGGGGAGGCGGTGGCCACGGTGGCAGCGGACGGCGGCGACGGGGTCGCTCGGGAAGAGAGCAGAGAGGGGAGGGGCGAGAGCTACGAGGAGGGGAGAAGTGCAGAGGGTCGAGGGTAGTGCGTGGCAGCGCCAGGGAGGGCCAGGGCGAAGCGGCAAGCAGGAGGTGGCCGTTGGTGGCCGTGCGCGTGCTGGCGCACTGCGGGCACACGCCCATCCTCCTAGCAAAGGAGGAAGACGACAGGGGAGGGGGCCAGGTGGGCTGGGCCGGCCACTTGGGCCGCCAGGTAAGTTCCAGGTGAGCCTCTGTTCTCTGTTTTCTATTTTCTTTTCTGCAATTTGTTTTGGTTTTAGTTTTAACACCAAACCATTTTATAAAATCCTGAAAATAATTATGTGGCTAGAACTAAAATATACAAAACCACATAAAATGTTACAGAATTATTGGACATATATTAATTATATAAAGAATAAATATGCAATGCAAATAGTTGTTGAATTAATTCAAAGGCCCAAAATAAATATTTCTGAGACTCCAAAAATATTGGTTTGAGTTTTACCTCTTGCCAATATTTTTATATCTTGACAGGAACATTTTCTTGGGTTTATTTGAAACAATTTTTTAATGTTGATCATTTTTGTAAAAGACTTCTTAGGCTTCCCACTTTCCCCAATTCAACTTTCATAAATATATACATGATGCATGAATGCTTGTGCAACTAGTTACAACCAATTCTAGGGTTGTGACAACTCACCCCCACTAAACAAGAATCTTGTCCCGAGATTCAAGACGTGAGGTAAGGAGACAAAGGGAACACCAATAAAGAATCTTGACGATCCAATTGCCCTTCTCGAAGATGTTGATTCATTGCATCATGTCGATCTTGACATCTTCGCTTTTGAGATCTTCATCCACGCGATGACGACGGAAAGAAACTCAACTAGGATTGATCTTCTCGAAGTTCAAGCTAAACAATATCAACTCGCGGAATGAGATGTTGAAACATCTCGAGTTGAGACACAAAACACATCGAGAGGGATGGAAGAACAACGACAGGGTTTGATTTTGTGGGCAACAATTCCATGCCTAAATAGATGGTGAGGGGGTTTCAAAGTAGCGAGAAGTTATGTTGCCCACAATACCATAACGAGGCACCTTAGTGAAGGTGACTTGTAGAACTATTCCCTTAAGTGGCAAAAAGAATTACTTTTGATTCAAAGATCATTGAAACTCTTTATACCAGCTTAAGGCAATTCACAATCGATCATTTGAAGGAGTTTGAAGGAATGACATACTTGGACTAGAATGAATGATGTGGACTACCTTGTTGAAGACAACGCAAGGGATGATTTTGCTTGCGCGTGCTCTCAAGAACTTGAGCATTTCCATATTCATCAAGGTTCTACCAACATCCGTGGCAAGGATCCTGGCAACACGACATACTACCATGATGACTAGTGATGGATGATGCGGATACAAAGGAAGATAACACCTTCTCAGATCTTCCCTTAGCGAGGCTAAGGGAACAGAATCTGGACGATCGACCGAGAGACATTTAGCACTCCGCTTCTAATGTTCTCCTTGATGTGCTAGCATAATCCATTCATAGATATGGTTTGATATCTAGAACATCAAGTAAAAGGTCAGATTTTGGAAGCTCAATAATCCATAAGGAATAACTACAGAGGCAGATCCTACGAGATCCTTATGGGGAGGTGACCAACTTCTTCAACCAAGATACTACAATAATAGGCCTTCCGGCTAGGTGTGTTGGCCACGACATCCACGCTACCGATTACAGAGATACCAACATTATAGTTCTTGGAGTACGTTCCAACCATCATATCTGCCTGAGATTCAGACATGGTTGGTGTTAGGATATTCCAGACCCATCCAGTCTAGAAAGAAAATGAGAGTTTGCAACACAATTTTACGAGATGACGTTGCGAGATTCTCGGGGAATGAACTGCGATAGCAAGCTCCAAAACATGAGTCGGTTCTGCTACAAACTTGTGGACACGCTATCCAAGACAAGCATGACCACATAGTAGTCATATAGTAAAACACTATCGAGTTCAGGTGGGGAACCATGATCAAGGATTTCGAAGTCTTACGCAAGTCCATGGATTAGATCCCAAGCATAGACTCCTTTTCCTTGAACAAGTCAATCAGTGGCTTGGTGTGCTAGGAACACATATGGAGTGGAGGTAATTAATCTACCAAACCATAGAATACTTCGCACGTATGCATGACTGATTTGGGATGATTCCAAGGGAAACAAAACAATCTTTCTCAAACTCACGGCGGCAACTTGCACCAAGTGCACATGAATTCGAGGAAGTCACTTCTTCCATCCAAACATAAGCTTCATGAACGGAACACGAAGGCATTGCTTACAAAGTTTTCAACACTAGGTTGATGTTCAACATGAATCATGGGGGAGACAAAATGCTGCTGATGGGCTCAACAACAACTCATCGGAATTTCCATATCACTAGACTTCCACCATCATGTGAACACGATGACAGTATTGGTCAGACCAAAAGATGTAATGGTGTATGCTCGAGGGATCAACCACGGGTAAGACAACATTACAAACATCGTTGGTTCTGATTTGACTTGACGATAGCCCATACTCAAGTCAAAGTTTTGACAAGGCAATAGATCCAACAACTGATCACGAGGACCAATTGGTGAAGATATCATCTTTCTTCAGTACACACACAAACACAAAGATATCCCTTCAGAAAGAACCAAATTAGGCAAAGCCTTTTATCTTCCAACTCTCCAAGTTGTTGTTTAGCTTAACCAACTAGCTCAGGGGTATCCAACACAGATTCTTGGAGAAGGTGTGGTTTACAAGAAACCAACTTGATCACCAACTCAACATAGCGGTCAGGTGACAACCTGGTAACACTTCCGAGAAGATATCCAGAAAATCACGAACCACCGATATGTTACTAAGCTCGAGAACAATCTTGCTTTTCAGAGCAAGACCATATGATTAGATAAGCGAGGAATGGAATAATCCTAACTCATTGATCGAGGAGTGCACCAGAAATAAGGACTAGGTAGCACGATCAGTCCTAGGATGGTGATTCAATAACCAACACGCTAAGAATGAGAATATTGTCCATTTACTACAAAGCAACGAGTTTCTCGGAGTATTGATTTCACACATCACAATTCACTTATCGGCATTCCGGTTACAACAACATGGAACCGAGGAATGAATAATGATGGCGAGAAGTATCACTGTATCAAGAGTTCATAGGAGGTTGTGCAATTCCTATGATATTCCTGACATAAAGAGGGCAATACTTAAGGGTTGAATAGAATCAAAAGCTGGATTGGCACTTTGATCTGCGGAATACAACTGCTTTGACCCAATCCTGGATATGGATGAGGTACTGGAGTTTGTTTCTCCTAGTCATTCCGGAATGGAATGGCTTGACTAATCACATGAATAATAGGCATCGATAACACGAATGCACAGCTACTCCTGACTATCAACTGATAGACAAAGACCAAAATACAACTAAAGAGGGGCAACTCAAGGAACATATAATTTTCTGAGTTGTGGATGCATAGATTAGTATGTCGAATAAAGCTCAACATATTTCTTCCGGAAAATCCATGCAGAAAGGTAGAACTGGCAGAGTCACATCATAGAATGGAGACCTCATCAAGAGCACTCTTGTTGTGATCATTGGTTCAAAGATCTTCTGCCATAATGGTTCATGGTATTTGGAATAGGAAATACCACAGACCTCGAGGACTATCGCAAAGGTTACTAATATCCTGAAGGTACGAGCAACACTATCAACACGAGGTAAGTAGGGTGAATCTCGGGTTCAAAACCCAGAGATAGAAGGCCTACTAACTAAATGGCATCAAGGGATGCTTTCGAGAATGGTGGCCAGAATCATCACACCGGGAACACAAAACATGGCTAGATTACTAGGTGACTCCCTAAACACCTAGGGTCATAATAATAGCTCCGACATATATGTCGAGGCAATAGAGTACCTCAACTGACCGGTTAGTTTGCTTATTCTGACCAAAAGGACATCGGGAACGGAAATAAAGGATTTGCAAATGCATCAGACTACTTAGAAACCTGGGATGACTCGGACAGCATAACGGCTGTAAATGCTCAAAATGATTTGAGACATCCTGCAAAATGGTGGCATAACCACTCAACATCACAATATCAAAGTTCTGAGGCCAGCTATGACATATGGAAGTAGTAGGAACTGAACTGAGGCTTGAACACAACAATCCTAGGCAACTACGGTTTAGTAACACGTCATCATGATAGATAGATGAGAAGGCCTAGTTTCTTAACCCGCGTAGAATGAGAAGAGAATGACTCACATCAGAGGGCATAAGGTAAAGGAGTAAAAAGAGCCTTACGTTCCCTTCCACAATCAATTCCCCTACATAATTAAAGCATTTCTAGACACAACTTCGACCGGTTTGGCTTGGTAATCCTACAGGCAGTCGGGCTCTGATACCAAAGCTGTCAGGACCCTGATTCCAAGTCACATCGATCTAGCCGGTAACACCTCATATCACTTTTTGGCCTCACGCACGGTATTCCCACGGGTGTCGCCTTACCATGGCCCGGGACCGTTTACGCCTTTTGTCTCACGTATATGATAGTGTCGCTAGCATCCATATGACAGAGAACCCGGGCCGACATGGCTAGTCATTAACCCAAAGCGGCACCAACCTATGGGGACAGGCATACATGAATCACATCGAGCATGTCGGTCAGCAGCGTGTGAACCCGGGCTGTAGCACTGGGCTAACAGGACTCCGGGAACCAGGGCTATAGCAGGCTAGGCAGGACTCCGAATGTCACCGCGTGACATTTCCCCGAAGGGACAGACACAGGAACGAAGTGAAACACATGCCGGCCAGTCAAGTGTCCTGAGCAGTAGTGCTGGGCTAGCAGGACTCCGGTGAACCGGGCTGTAGCGAACTACTATGGCTCATGGAAGCACAAGACTACATTTCCCCATAAGAGAGGCTACCAAGGATAAACAACAAGGTTGTCGGATCCCACACATACCAAGCATTTCAATCATACACACAATATGCTCGATATGTGTAAATACAACATGGCATCACAACATAACTCTACGACTCAAGCATTTATTCATTAGGCTCTGAGGAGCGAGATATTACAAACATGGGTCTCATGACCCAACAACCATAGCATACAAATCAAAGCACATGCGGAAGCTTAACATGTCTGAGTACAGACATCTACAAATGAAAGAGGCTAAGAAGCCTGACTATCTACCAGATCCTGCCGAGGGCACAAGATCGTAGCTGAGGTAGCAAGCTAAACGCCGAAGTCCACACGGAACTACTAGCGAGAATGAAGTCTCTCTGCAAAAACATAAATTAAGCAAACGTGAGTACAAATGTACTCAGCAAGACTTACATCAGAACTAACTACATATGCATCGGTATCAACAAGGGGGGTGGTGGAGTTTAACTGCACCAAGCCAGCGTTGACTCAGTGGCTAACCTGAACTACGACTGCAAGCAACTCTTTTGAGGTGGTGCACACGAGTCCACATATTCACCATTCAATACACCACTATGGATCCGCTCCCGTCTCCCTATGAGAACGCCATCCATAGCATTCACGCTTATCTTGCGAGTTTTAGAGTATCCACTTTCACTTGTCTATGAACTGTTATAGGTAACCCAGAAGTCCTTTACCGCGGACACGGCTATTCGAATAGATCATTTATAACCCTGCAGGGGTGTACTTCTTCACACACGCTCTCGCCACTTACCACCAGGTACACGTCGTGTATCTCGGCAACCTTCAAGCGGAAGCATAGCGAGGGAGTCGGCCACGACCTAACTAACCACACAAGTCTCTAGTCCAGGTTTATCGCCTATTCGGGTTCCATCCGCGAGGAGATCCGGCGGAGTTTCGCTCACAGCCCCAAACGATGTGTGCAGGGTTCCCGAGACACCAAACGGGCGCCCAGTACACCATGCCACGGTGTATCTACCGCATCATAGCCCACCCCTAGGGTCAGCACTACGCACGGCCGCCAACACATATCCTACAAACACCAGAAACTAGTTGCAACTCCTGGACAAAGGACAAGGGTAGTTAATAAGTCGAGAGGGTCCATTGGTTTCGGGCCCAATGCGTGGTAGTAGCTGTTCATGGATCACAAATACAGAACTCGATTCCTAAGGACGGTTTCAATGAGACAACCCACCATGTACTCCTACATGGCCTCTCACCGCTACCTTTACCAAATCGTGTTCACACACTTAGCTCACACACAGTAGGACATGTTCATCACTGTTCCAATTCATCCCCGATGAATCAGACCTGACTCAACTCTAAGCAGTAGCAGGCATGACAAATAAGCATGAATGAGTAGGCACGTTAGGGCTCAAACAACTCCTACTCATGCTAGTGGGTTTCATCTATTTACTGTGGCAATGACAGGTCATGAAGAGGTAAGGGGTTCAACTACCGCAACATGTAACAGTTGCATCATTGTTGTCCTAATGCAGTAAAAGAGAGCAGGAGCGAGAGAGTGGGATTGTATCGGGATGAGCAAGGGGTTTTGCTTGCCTGGCACTTCTGAAGATAGAATAACTCTTCATCGGTGTCATTGATCACATCGTCGAAACATACGTCTACCGAGGGGGGAACAATCACCGGCAAACACTGAAAGAATACAATCAATGCAATGCACATTATGATGCATGATCATGACATGTCAATATGTTGTGATTTGAGCTAATGCAACTAAAACCAGATTAAATGAAGTTGGTTTGAACCAAAGACTCAAATTCAAACTCCATATATGATTAATTAAATGTCATTTATTTGTTTTGTCCAAAATAGAGGACAAACATTGTTCAAACATGCATGAAAATGCCATAAACAGATTCCTTGAATTTTTCTAATAATTTTTCATATATAAATTATTTCATTTGGAGTTACGGTTGAATTTCTATGATTTTTGGAAGTTTTGGACATTTTCTGAATTAAATAAATCATTTAGATTTATTTAAAATCCAGAAAAAGTTTTACTGCGTCAGCATGACGTAAGAGTGACGTCATCAGGTCAACTGTGGCTGGCCAGGTCAAACCTGACCAATGGGGCCTACTGGTCAGTGACACACTGCTGGCATGAGTCACTGACGTGTGGGGTCGGTCAACGTGTGATGTGGCCGGGTCAAACTGACCTGTGGGGCCTGTGTGGTTAGTTTAATCTAAACAAAAACTAAACCGGGGTTAATTAGGCAGCGGGGCCCACATGTCTGTGAGTCTGTGGGTCATTAGCTTAGTGCTAATTAGTTGTTAGGCCGGCGTTTAGCCGCCGGCGATGAGCAAACGCGGCGAGGAGGCTCAGGTTTCGCCCACGGGCGACCAAACCCGCGGTGGAGGGCATCTACGCGTTGCTCGTGCTCGTCCGCATCGAGCAGTGCAAGCGGCAGTGGCTAGGGCGGCACGTAGCGACGGCAACGGCGACAAGTGCGGTGGCCAGAGCTCGGTGGTGCACGAGCGTAGGGCTACGGCTCGCCCTCGAGGGAACCAGGTAGCTAGGCCGCATCTAGGGGGCCTAGGAGCATGGAGGATGGCACAACTGGGCCTGGTAAGCTCAGAGGTGAGCAGGAGGTCGGCCATGGCGGACGGCGGCCTCGGGAGCTCATGGGGCGGCGGCTAGAGGAAGCTAGCAAGAGGGGGAGGTGAGGGGAAAAGCTCAGGGGCTCACGGCGAGTGCAGGGGAGCAAACGGCGAGCTCGGGGAGGCACGGATGACGACGGGGCATCTCCGGCGATCTGGGGAGGCAAAAAGTTGAAGACGACGGCGTCGGCGGCGTTTGGCGGCGTCCGGCGTTGCTTGACTTAGCGGAGAGGGTGTTGGCGATGAGGCGATGGCCGTGGACACGTCGGCGAGGCAAGGGGGAGGCGGTGGCCACGGTGGCAGCGGACGGCGGTGGCGGGGTTGCTCGGGAAGAGAGCAGAGAGGGGAGGGGCGAGAGCTGCGAGGAGGGGAGAAGCGCAGAGGGTCGAGGGGAGTGCGTGGCAGCGCCAGGGAGGGCCAGGGCGAAGTGGCAAGCAGGAGGTGGCCGTCGGTGGCCGTGCGCGTGCTGGCGCACCGCGGGCACACGCCCATCCTCCTAGCAAAGGAGGAAGACGACAGGGGAGGGGGGCAGGTGGGCTGGGCCGGCCACTTGGGCCGCCAGGTAAGTTCCAGGTGAGCCTCTGTTCTCTGTTTTCTATTTTCTTTTCTGCAATTTGTTTTGGTTTTAGTTTTAACACCAAACCATTTTATAAAATCCTGAAAATAATTATGTGGCTAGATCTAAAATATACAAAACCACATAAAATGTTCCAGAATTATTGGACATATATTAATTATATAAAGAATATATATCCAATGCAAATAGTTGTTGAATTAATTCAAAGGCCCAAAATAAATATTTCTGAGACTCCAAAAATATTGGTTTGAGTTTTACCTCTTGCCAATATTTTTATAGCTTGACAGGAACATTTTCTTGGGTTTATTTGAAACAATTTTTTAATGTTGATCATTTTTGTAAAAGACTTCTGAGGCTTCCCACTTTCCCCAATTCAACTTTCATAAATATATACATGATGCATGAATGCTTGTGCAACTAGTTACAACCAATTCTAGGGCTGTGACAAAACCACTCCTGCTGCCATAAGTTGGACACCTCCGGGAAGGAGCCCTTAGGCCATGGAGCATCGGCGCCTTTGCTTATTATGGCACCTCTGCATTCTGTGTGTCGCCCGTCGATCGTCTTCGGCTTCACATTAAAGGTCTTGAGCCATAAGCCAAAGTGTGGGGTGATGCGGAGGAAGGCCTCACACACGACGATAAACGACGAGATGTGAAGGATGGAATCTGGAGCTAGATCATGTAAATCGAGCCCATAATAGAACATAAGCCCTCTTACAAAAGGATCAAGACTAAAGCCTAGCCCTCGGAGGAAGTGGGAAACAAATACTACACTCTCGTTGGGTTCGGGAGTGGGGATGACCTGCCCTTGAGCGGGCAGCCTGTGCGAGATTTCGGCGGTCAGATACCTGGCTTCCCTTATCTTCTTGATGTCCTCCTCTGTGATAGAGGAGGCCATCCATCGACCTTGAAGGTTGGATCCGGACATGGTTGAAGGTCCGAAGCGCTTAGCCTAAACCTTGGGTGTTGGAACTCGAGGTGGGGGAGGGGCAGGATTGGGCGCGAGAAGAAAAGGACAGGCCTTGGCCCCTTTATAAAGAGGGTGAATATCAAGCGTCCTCCGCGTGGCCGTTTGGAACTTGCCTAAAATCGAGGAGTCATACTAACAAACACGATTGGGTTACCCACACCCGTATTGATGGGAATCCCGTGATAAAGGGAACACAATCTCTACTTCGACAAGACGTGCCATAAAACCGCCTCGCAACACGTGCAGTGGCAGGCAGGAAAAAATGGTTCGTAATGACCGGGCCACGGCTGGACGTCACGTTATAAAAAAGTTGTCAGCAGATTAGATTTGTTGAATAATATACTCTCTACGATGGTATGTGGAATTTATTTTGCAGAGCCAGACACAATCCTTGTGTTCAAAATATTCTATAGAGTATTTGGAGAAGGAACCCGCCTTGCAATGCCGAAGACAATCTGCGCGCCGGACTCATCGTCATTGAAGCCTGGTTCAGGGGCTACTGAGGGAGTCTTGGATTAGGGGGTCCTCGGACAGCTGGACTATATACTTTGGCCGGACTATTGGACTAAGAAGATACAAGATTGTAGACTTCGTCCTGTGTCCGGGTGGGACTCTCCTTTGCGTGGAAGGCAAGCTTGGCAATTCGGATATGTAGATCTCCTCCCTTGTAACCGAATCTGTGTAACTCTAGCCCCATCCAGTGTCTATATAAACTGGAGGGTTTACTCCGTAGGACAACAACAATCATAATCATAGGCTAGCTTCTAGGGTTTAGCCTCTACGATCTCGTGGTAGATCAACTCTTGTAATACTCATATCATCAAGATCAATCCAGTAGGAAGTAGGGTATTACCTCCATCGAGAGGGCCCGAACCTGGGTAAACACTGTGTCCCCCGCCTCCTATTACCATCAGCCTTAGACACACAGTTTGAGACCCCCTACCCGAGATCCGCTGGTTTTGACACCGACACCCCCTCCCTCGTGTCGGCACGAAGGGAATCCAAAGCTATGAATGCATGCCCCCCAACCGAGGTTTAACCTAGCAAAGTGTGAAGTAGCTAGCAGCCCCCCTCCCTCGTGTCGGCACGAAGGGAATCCTAAGCTGTGAATGCATGCCCCCCCCCCAACTGAGGTTCACCCTAGCAAAGTGTGAAGTAGCTAGGAGCCCCCCTCCCTCATGTCGGCACGAAGAGAATCCTAAGCTATGAATGCATGCCCCCCAACCAAGGTTCACCTAGCAAAGTGTAAAGTAGCTAGCAGCCCCCCTCCCTCGTGTCGGCACGAAGGAATTCCTAAGCTATGAATGCATGCCCCCCCAACCGAGGTTCACCTAGCAAAGTGCGAAGTAGCTAGCAGCCCCCTACCTCGTGTTGGCATGAAGGGAATCGTAAGCTATGAATGCATGCCCTCCCCCCCTACCGAGGTTCACCCTAGCAAAGTGCTAAGTAGCTAGCAGCCACCCCTCCCTCGTGTCGGCATGAAGGGAATCCTAAGCTATGAATGCATGCCCCCCCCCCGACCGAGGTTCACCTAGAAAAGTGCAAAGTAGCTAGCAGTCCCCCTCCTTGTGTCAGCACGAAGGGAATACTAAGCTATGAATGCATGCCCCCCCCCAACCGAGGTTCACCTAGCAAAGTGCGAAGTAGCTAGCAGCCCCCCACCCCACCCCCTCGTGTCGCCACGAAGGGAATCCTAAGCTATGAATGCATGCCCCCCAACTAAGGTTCACCTAGAAAAGTGCGAAGTAGCAACCCCCCCCCCACACACACACACACGCACACACTTTCAGTCGGCGGGCCAGAGAGGCATATATCTCACCAAGATGGATCGTAAAACAGACCAAGAAGAATCCACCAGGGTCGTACAACCTCTCTCTTGTTGTTGGTCAAAGTGATGGCCGTCCATGCGACCCCGGGGATGGGCTAGCTCGCCAATAATCACGCAAGTAGCTAGTCCCCGAGGACAACCACTGCATGTGTGTGTCCCAAACATATGTATGGCGAGGTGTGTTTTTTAGTAACAATGGAACAACTTTGATGTGGCACCGTGATTTCGAACTAGAAATCCCCAGACTGAGTGAGGGTTAGGTTGACGATGCATATGTATGTTACACCACACTTCAAGCCAACGACGGGGATTCATGCATGCATGTGTGCATAGTATATGCGCTCAAACTAAATTAGGTCTGAATCTCACCATGACCTATACTACGATAACACGAACCAAATGAAGAATCCGCCATGGTAACCTATCTTGTTGTTCGTCAGGTGATCATGGATGTCCATGCAGGCCCGCGAATATATAGGCTTGTCGCCGATAACCACGCGATGCAGTGTACCGTTCAAAGGCAACCAGTACATGCATATGTATGGAGGTGATGCGTGCATGCATGTTTGAATACACAACACTGATGTGGCGCGTGTGTCAAAAATCATACACTAGCTCCCCACACAGAGCAAGATCGGTTCATGATGTGTCGTTGTACTAGCCACTTTGACTCGATGGGAGGGATTCACGCGTACACATGCATGTGTGTGTGCTCAAGCTATATCATGCATGTCATCCCAGAGCAAAAATAATAGTCCCCTCCTAAGTCAAATTAACCTATCTTGTTGTCAGGCAAAAAGTAGTGATGAACCAAGCGGGCCCACAAATGGAAAGCATCGATATCGCTGATAACCGCTTAAGTGGGTGCGAGAGGACAACCACCACCGCTTTGCATGTGGGCAAACATATATATGTTGAATACCCAAAATGCGCAACTTTGATGTGCCACATGCCTCAAAAACCTTAAACCATGCACCCACACAGAGTGAGGTTCATATCAAGCGTACTATATATGATGGTCCCCTTCCCCCCTCTTCACCTCATACTATATGCTCCTGTTGTAATATATGTACAACCCAAAAGAATCCTCATCGATGTGAAATTAATTAACCTCTCCCGATGTAGGTCAAAGTGATGCATGCATGCATCGACGATGGCCTCGTGGGCCCAGAGATGGAAGCGTCACACGTGAGTGTCCTAGCTAGGATATGCATGTGGCCCAATAAGGTGTTGTGTGATGTGGCACATGCCTCAGAAACCAAAAAGTCCCGACACTGAGTGAGGTGTACTTGTTCACGGACGCGTACGTATAGTATATATGATAGTCCCCTCCCACCTCTTCGATGCGTACTATATACCACCATAACACAAACAAAAAAGATTCTACCTTGCTGGTCCAATTAACCCCACTGCCGGCGCCCAGCTGTTCGCCAAAGTGATGGACGACGACCTCACGGGCGCACAGAAAGCGTCACACGCGAGTATCGAGTGTCGTGTAGGACAACCATCGACTGCATGTGGCCAAAACATTTATGTATGAAAGGGTTGTGTAATGTTTTAAATAATAATTTCACGACTTTGATGTGGCACCGGCCTGCCTAACAAAACGGCCAACCCACACGGTGGCTCACAACTCGTAGTGTACTACGAGCCACCCGCCACCCCCAGACGCACACCGCGAATCTACCGCAACAACGATGCATATTAAATTAATTATCCCGCGGTGAACATACATGTTACCAAAGGAGGGACTTTTTAATTTCAAAAAAATCACAGAGATCATTAACACGTTTTAGTACATTGATTGATTGATTTTCTACGGGTATAATGTGTAAAAATCAAATTTGAGCTACATGCACACATGACAGTGCACCTAAATGGATTGCAAAAACACATGTGTCTCACTGGGTGCATGTACTTCCCGTGCAACAAATTTCAAACATTGAGAATCTTGATTTTTAAATTCTAGTACATCCAAAACTTATTTGAAGTTCATGAAACTTATCGTGTTGTCATATGGACACCAATACAAAGTGGCATTGTACTTTTTTGTCAAATTTGAGACCAGTTTTGATGTAATCTTTATCTAATTATAGACGGGAGATTATTAATAATTGGGAACCAATATCCCAAACGGATTATTTATTCGAACCGTGAGCGTTAGACCAACAATGGATATGTGCCATGCTTCAATTAAGCAATAAAGCGGCAGCATTAATCATCCAAATAGAAAAACAATATACGTGCCGCCGCGCGACCCGTGTGCCGTGCGAGTAGGCGTGAGTTGACGAGACGCGTATGCCGCGCAGGCAGACGGGGAGGCGTGTGTGCAGGTGTGTGAATTGACGGAGGCATGCTCGATGTGCAGTGTCATCAGGAGGCGTGCGAGTAGCTGTGTGAAACTTTGGTAGGCATGCCAGCAGTTCGATGCGCAGGCTCACCAGGAGGCGAGCCATTGGTTTGACCGCCGCCCGCCTCTCTCCCACAACTCCCACTACTCCATATTAATGGTGCGCCCGAGCGGCCGCATCGCCCATCCTCGCTACGCACACACAATCCTCTCTCTCTGCTTGCATCCTTGACGCCGCTCTCAGTCCTCAAAGCTGTCAGTGTATGAGGATGCCGCCGAAGCGCCCCATCGAAGGGAGTGGCGATGCCGGGGCTGCTAAAGCACCGGAGCACGGCGTGAAGATGGAGACAGAGGTTGCCGTCACTATCGGCAAGTTATTGCTGCACCCTGACGCCGTCGATGGCGTCGAGCTTCCACAGCCGGAGGCGGAGTTCCACACCGACTCCGACGACCACTCCGGTGACGACTCCGACAACCACTCCGGCGATGACTCCGACGACCACTCCGGCGACGACTCCGACGACGACGGACAGCTAGTTAGTCATCTATACCCATTTATGTGTCAAATAGATCATAGGGTTTCTCTGGTTACTCCTGCCTCCCCCTTTTTGGAATAGAAATCCTATGGTTATGTTCTCCCAATCCATGAAATTTGAGTAAGTTTCGTTAGATCCATGTTGTGTATTGATTGTTTGAATGGTACAGGTGATAAGTGATTAGTTGTTTCATCTGTGCAAATGATTTCTGCTAGTAATCGGACTAGGGTTAGTGTTTGTGCTAATAATTCCTTGTCAGGGCTTGGCAATTGATTTTCAATGACCTACATATGATTGTGCCATTATTTTCTTCAAGACTGGTCTGTACATAGACGACTGTGCTTAAAAATCGAACCATAATCTCTGGATATGTATAAATAAATAGCCATAAATTCCTAATCCTACTTCACGGCATGTAATCATTGATTTAATGCCAAATTTGTTTTACTATTTGTATAGGTGTTGTCTAACGATGTGGACAGCGAGGATGAAGATGTCCAGAGGAGGTACAACAGGAAAATCCTGAGGGAGCATTATGCGGGAATGCATAACAGGCGTATTAGGACCTGGAACGGCGGCTATGGATGCCCATTTTGCAACCAGAAGCTTCATGACACGTATTTAAGTGTTCTGGCGCATGCAAGAGGACAGGCAGTTGGCTCCTTCAAGCAGAAGTATTCTCGCAGGGTGGCGCACAACGCATACGCCGAGTACCTGGAGAAGCTTCAGGATCATGCCGGCCTGTGAGATGAGATGTGGGATGGATCGAACTATATATGTACGCTTGAGTATGCTTAATGCGGTTGAACTATGTACTACTTATGGTTGAACTATGCTTATGTACGTGTACGCTTATTATCTATGTCTGAGTATGTTAAATATTTCACCAAATTTTGGTAAAAATTACAGCGGGGGGCCAATAAACTAGGACGGAGGTAGTACGTCAATCACACACAGTTCCCAAAATTGAAACCGTGTGCAATGACTTTCATTTTGCCTGCTGCGTCAATCACACACGGCTCGCTCTAGCAAACCGTCGCCCCCAAAATTCTTTGTGGGGTAGAAAACCCTCACCACCCAATTCAAAAAAGAAAAAAGAAAACCCTCACCATCCCCACGTCACAAAAACCCTCACCCCGCCCGTCACCCCCTCGGCCCCTCCGGTACATTCCCCATTCACACCTGAACAAGATCCTCCGTGTCTATGCCATGGCACCGCCTATCGCGGCGGTAAACACTTAGCTCGACGCCTGCCGCCGTCGCCAGGCTGCCGGCAAAGCCCACCGCATTTCGCCACTTCCGCTTGCCGCTGCCTATCGCCATCGACTTTCTTGACGCTGCTCGCAGTCGACCCAGCTCCGCTCGGTTGGGGAATCTACCGTACTGAGGGTTCTTTCTCATGGACGACAAGGTAACTAATTTAACGAGATATTATCTCATATCTTATCCCAGTTCATCTGCCTCCTTTAATAACCCAGCGGAAATCGCCGTGAATTCATTTTTATTCGAGCTGATTTGAGGGTTTTCTTTCATTCATATAATGTACAGTGCACCGACACTTCAGGACTTTGCGACCTCCGCCAGAGATTACATCTCACCGTACCAGATAACTTGAGGACGCGCGTAGTATGTTCAATCTCACCCTAAATCGGTTGGCATGGCCTCCTTCCCTAAACATATTCTAAATATTGCTACATTTGATTAAAAGGTGCCACATGCACCATATACATCAAAGGAGATTCCCCCCTCTTCTTTCTATATTAGGCAAATTAATGATGTATTGTTCTTTCGATTACTCTCATATTTCCATGACATCATGTTTACCCTATCTTTTTAATTATAGATTTTTGTCTTTCGATTTCAACTGTTATATAGTTCTTTCAATTTGGGCCCATATTTGCATGTTACCATATTTTCTTTAACAATCCTACCATTTTCTGCAGAACATCCCTTGCTATGCAACAAATTATGTAGTGCACATTTTTTCCCTTTACATAGATGAAGGCTCCACGGATGTCATACTGCACACGAACCATGGATTTACAATCGTTGCTACTGTAAGACTTGATGAACGTGGTGACTCCTATTTTGGCACTGGCTTTTGGAAAGAAATTGCAAAGTTTTATGTGCGGAAAGCTGGCACTAAAATTGCACTGCACATAAAAGGGTCTGATCATGAGATATATGCTAATTTCCCCGACAAAATCGTCCGTCCAGACTTTGTTTGAAGTAAGTTTCTTTTCAACTATCTGCATGTTGACTTACCCAGCAATGTCAAATGAATTGTGTAGTATTTAAGCAACCAATTGTTATTCTCTTTTCTTACTATATTCCTACCTAAGAACTTCTAGTTACCAATACACTTTTCTGTTGCCCTGTTTTAACTAAATATTCCATGTACTCCCATTTCTATCAGAAAGCGCCACTGATAAGGAGACTCCGGAGGTGAAGAACGGGGCTGCCAACAAGCGGAGGCGGGGCGAGCTAGAAACGCAAGCGACTCCGGCAGGCCTAGACTTCATCAGCAGCCTCCCCAATGATATGTTGAGAATCATCATCTCCCTCCTCCCAATCCAATATGGGGCGCGGACAACCGTCCTTTCCCGGCGGTGGCGCCCCCTATGGAACTCCAGCCCTCTCGACCTCATCGACACCCACAAGCTCTACCATGGCTATCGCAAAAGCTTGGATGTGTTCTCCAAGATCCTCGGTAGTCACCTTGGCCCAACTAAAGGCCTTAGAATGGGCAAGTTCCATTCCAACGGCAAGGACTGAGCCAAGCTTGATGACTGGTTCCGATCCCCCGCCCTAGATCAGCTCGAGGAGCTCACTTTTGATGATGGGCATATGCGCTCGCTGCCAACGTCTGCACTTTGCCTCGCGCCCACGCTGCACGTCTCCAAGTTCAGGAATTGCCATCCCCCTCTTAATGACTCGCCCGCTCTTATTCTACCATGACTGAAGCACCTCGAGCTCGTCGCCATCTGCCTCTCAAACGGTGATATTGAGCGCCTGCTCTGTGTCTGTACTGCACTCAAGTACCTTTATCTTTAGGCGATCAATGGGTTGAGTACCTTCCACATCACCTCCATGACTCTCCAGACTATTTATGTGTGTTGCTGGTGGGGCAGGAAGACATCACAAGATGTGTACCACGGTATGGTCATTGAGGACACACCTGCACTTGAGAGATTACTTGTAGTTGATCAAGAAGGTCCAACAAGAATCAATGTCATTTCTGCGCCGAAATTGACAGTGGTGGGCTACTCGTCTCACAAATACTCTGAACTTGTTATTGGATCCACACCTGTTCAAGTACAACAGCCGCCTTCTACCTCTCCTTCTACAAATTAACATTATTTCTAATTTTGAAGATGTTTGTTCATCTGTCATTCAGAAAATGATTCCGACAAGCTTGACCCCGAAACTGCACACAGTGAAGGTCTTGGCAATAGAATCTATCGGCCCCAACCTGGAGCAAGCTGTCAGTTTCCTGAGATGATTTCCGTGCTTGGAGAAGCTATATATCGAGGTGATGTTCCTTTCCTGTTAAATGTTAACCATAAGGGAGTTCAAGTTTTCTTAGGGAACTTTTCATCCACTCCAACCTCTTGTGAAGAAGACTACATTTTTCTAGAATGTAATCAAATGCACATGTCAATCATGTCAGATCGAAGATGGCATGTTAGTGCATTTTACAAATCCTGCAAACCAAATAGGCTTGTAGTAATGTTCAAAACTACATGTAGGCACTAACACGTTTTCTTCTTTTGCAGATAAGATAGTGTGATACAATATAACAGTCACGTCAAATGCCTAGATCTGCATCTCTTAGAAATTACTTTGAACTCCTATCGAGGGACCTTATCGGAGATTATATTCACCAGGTTCTTTGTTCTCAGAGCAAGGGTGCTAAAGGAAATGAGGTTTGCCCTACATTTATTTTGCAAACATGATTGGTTTTTTTATCAGCGCCGGCGCCTGCGGCATAATGGAGTAGGCTCCAAAGATGCTAAATTTCATTTTGGAACTTCAGATGACAGAGTAACCAGAAGTCATCGTGTCAACCCCATACATGACTTCTCAGTGGCTGACCCCTTTGCAAAAATTGTGAGGTTTCGAAACCAGACTTAGAAGCAGTGATATTAGTTTGAACCTCTCTGATATCCATGTTCAGCGGATCAACGAGAGCGTTTGCAGCTGATGAGCTGAATTTCATTTCTAATATCAGTTTGAACCTTGTAGTCTTCGAATTTGAGCCATATAACTCTAGAATTTGAACCTTGTAACATTTCAAGCTTTTGTGGTACAATCGTTGAAATGGCATCGTATGAGACTTGTATATTGCTAACACTATTTTGACCTTAATATGCAATGGTCTTATATTTTATTAACCATTCTCGAATCAGTTTACCTTGTCGATCTCACAACACACGATCTGTATAGCTAACTCGACTGTGATCTACGACATTATTGCACACAGTTGGTTTCTTCCACCGTGTGCACTATAGAGCGCAGAATTACTTATCGCACTCGTGTCCATCATCACCCTTCTGTGTAACTTTGACCTCATCACCCACGGGTAAACTTATGATCGAAGTCATTCCACACACTTCGTTTTTACAAAGCTTTTTGCCAATAAACGCCCATGATTTGTCCCTCTTCTAGCCGACGCGTGGCCAAACAAGCCGGGCGGGAAGCTTGCACGGTAAACAGCGCGGTAGCGCGGGAACAGGCTCACCGACGATACATTTGGCGCCTCTTCGAGCTGACGCGTACGGGGCGGTGTTGTCAAGCGTGCACTGGAATCCTTCGCTATGAACGCCATGACAAAACATGACGACTACAGGCCGGCCGGGCCCCATTTATTACAGCAGCCATTTAACCCGCGTGTCTCTTCAACCTTTCGATCGTGCCCCACCATTGCAAGAAGCACACCCACCATGAGAAATTCTTAGAAGGTATCCTGCGCGGCTCCAATGGCGCTCCAAGCAGCTGCCGACGACGAACAGCAGTTCACCATGCGTGCTGTGGTGGACACCCACAGAAGGTTCATGGACCTCTCAGTGGTGTACACCAATGACCCGGTCTGGGTGGAGCACTCCATCCACATCATGGAGCTGTTGCTTGCCGCGGAGAAGTACAAGGTGGTCGGGTTCGACCTCGAGTACACCCGCACTCGTGTCGGGTCTCGTCCCAAGCTCGCCGTCGCCCAGATGTGCGTGCGCCACCACGTCCTCGTCTAGCACTACTGCCTAGCCACAAGGCCTTGCGAGTGTTTTGCCAGGTTTGTCAACAGCCCCCACTACATGTTCGCTACGGTGGACATCACCAATGATGTAAAGGCGCTCGAGAATTCGGGCATCGCCTGCCAGAATCTTGTCGACATCTAGGGCCAATACAAGATCTGGGACAGCAAGGAGCATGAGAAGGACTCACTGGTTCACCTCGCCGAGGCCATCATCGACCCCTACTACAGAGACATGAAGGATTCGTGCAACAAGGACAAGCGTGCCTGGAACTCGGCCTGGATGGAGAAACTCGACAAAGCTCACATTGTGTACGCAGCCAAGGAGGCGTACACGAGCTACGACATGTACAAGCGGATCGTTGACATGAGGAAGTGCCTCCTTCCCCAAAATGTCCAGGGATCCAGCCGGAACCAGAGCAATGGCAAGCGTCGTCGCAACAATAGGTAGATGATTAGATCATCGTTTCTCCTACTTTAGTATGCATGTAATTGCTTGCTTTGGTGTGTGGAAATGTTATGTGTGTAGTCACTTATGTAATTGTATGCTTAATTTGGTTATGCAATGATGTCTTTTTAAGTATATATGTTGATGCTCTGTACATAGAGCGTAGATGTTGTGCGGACAAAGAAAATCACATCGCACACGGACTAAACAATGTAACTCGTCGATGATGTTTTCATCAATCACTCACAATTGTATACCAGCAATCATTTGCTCACAACACACACGGCTTGTTAGCAGTAATCTTTTGTGTTGTTATCGGTCTTCGCACACATTTCTGATTACACACCTGTTTGCCTCGTATCACACACATCTTATTCATTTGAACTGTTTCTGCTCTCATGTCTCAACGCAAACAGTTCATCCGAGTGAACCGCATGTCGTATATCGCACACAGCTTTGATCTGGCTGACCGTTTATTTTGTGTTGCCTAATCATAAACAGTTCATCCATGTGAAACGTATGTTGTACAACGCACACACCTTCATCTGGATGCCCATTTCTTTTGTTCCTCCTTGTTGCAAACCGTTAATTGAGCTGAACCGTATGCCCTGCATCACACACACAACTAAAAACTGAATCGTGTTTGATGCATCCTTCATCTCAAACGTTTTGCACCTTTTTGACGGGTTTTTTACACCACCGTTTGCGATTACGACATCGCACACAGTTTCGTCGAAGGGTCTCTGATCGTAGTGTCGTGTTAGCAGCAACCTGCAATAGTGTATATCATTCAACTTAGTAAGGTGTGCCACAACAGTTTCATTTTCATAGCCATGGAAAGGATCATATTCGACCAAAGTAATTAACTCCGGGTCAATAGAGAATTCATAATCCTTATCATCAACAAAGATAGGAGAACTAGCAAACCTAGGATCACATTTCATTCTAGCATTCAAAGATTTTTCTTTCAGTTTGCATAATAATTTCTTAAGATCATCTTTATCATTGCAAGCAAGAAAGTCTCCAGTTATCTCCACATCCATAACATAACCTTCAGGTATTATAGACAATTCATATCTAGGAGAGCCAGGTCTAACAGGTGTTTCAAGATTTTCAAATTCAAGTACTTCATCAATTTCAATAATCTCAATATTTTTAGTTCTAGCAAGTTGTTCATCAAGAAATTCACCTAGTGGCATATTATCATCAAGCAAGGTACTAGCATCATCATGAGTAGCATTCATAGAAGTAGCATCATCAATAACTTGTGACATATCAGGATTAATAGCATGTGGTGGTGTTGCAAGTCTACTTAAAATAGAAGGTGAATCAAGTGCAGAGCTAGATGACAGTTCCTTACCTCCCCTCGTCTTAGAGGGGAAAATCTTAGTCTTGGTATCCTTTAGATTCTTCATAATGATAGATAAATAATAATCCCAAGTAACTCAACAAATATAGCTATGCTTCCCGGCAACGGCGCCAGAAAATGGTCTTGATAACCCACCAGTATAGGGGATCGCAATAGTTTTCGAGGGTAGAGTATTCAACCCAAATTTATAGATTTGACACATGGGGAGCCAAAGAATATTTGCAAGTATTAGCAGCTGAGTTGTCAATTCAACCACACCTGGAGAATAATTATCTGCAGCAAAGTGATTTGTAGCATAGTAGTATGATAGTTTTGATAGTAGTAGTAACAACAATAGTAACTATAACAATGGTAGTGATTTTGTAGCAAGTGGAACAGTAACAACAGTGTAGTAACTTAGCAAGAACAATATGTAAGAAATTTGTAGGCATTGGATCGGTGGATTCATTAGATGATATTCATCATATAACAGTCATAACCTAGGGAGATACAAGACTAGCCCCAGTTCATAAATATAATGTAGGCATTGTTGGGGAACGTAGCAGAAATTCAAAATTTTCCTACGTGTCACCAAGATCTATCTATGGAGAAACCAGCAACGAGGGGAAGGAGAGTGCATCTACATACCCTTGTAGATCGCTATGCGGAAGCGTTCAAGAGAACGGGGTTGAAGGAGTCGTACTCGTCGTGATCCAAATCACCGGAGATCCTAGTGCCGAACGGACGGCACCTCCGCGTTCAACACACGTACAGCCCGGTGACGTATCCCATGCCTTGATCCAGCAAGGAGAGAGGGAGAGGGAGAGGAAGACTCCATCCAGCAGCAGCACAACGGCGTGGTGGTGGTGGAGGAGCGTGGTACTCCAGCAGGGCTTCGCCAAGCACCGCAAGAGACGAGGAGGAGAGAGGTAGGGCTGCGCCAGGGAGAGATCAAATCGTGTGTCATGGGCAGCCCAAAACCCCCACTATTTATAGGAGAAGGGGAGGAGGGTGCGCCCCCTCTAGGGTTCCCACCCCTAGGGGGCGCGGCAGCCCTAGATGGGATGGAGGGGGGGGCAAGAGGGGGAGAAGGGGGCGCGCCCTAGGGTGGGCCTTAGGCCCATCTGCGCCTAGGGTTTCCCCCTTCTCCTCCTAGCTGCGCCTTGGGCCTTGTGGGAGGCACACCAGCCCACTCAGGGGCTGGTCCCTTCCCACTCTTGGCCCATGCAAGCCTCCGGGGCTGTTGGCCCCACTTGGTGGACCCCCGGGACCCTCCCGGTGGTCGCGGTACGTTACCGATAAAACCCAAAACTTTTCCGGTGACCAAAACAGGACTTCCCATATATAAATCTTTACCTCCGGACCATTCCGGAACTCCTCGTGACGTCCGGGATCTCATCCGGGACTCCGAACAACATTCGGTAACCACATACAAACTTCCTTTATAACCCTAGCATCATCGAACCTTAAGTGTGTAGACCCTACGGGTTCGGGAACCATGCAGACATGACCGAGACGTTCTCCGGTCAATAACCAACAGCGGGATCTGGATACCCATGTTGGTTCCCACATGTTCCACGATGATCTCATTGGATGAACCACGATGTCGAGGATTCGATCAATCCCGTATTCAATTCCCTTTGTCTAGCGGTATTGTACTTGCCCGAGATTCGATCGCCGGTATCCCGATACCTTGTTCAATCTCGTTACTGGCAAGTCTCTTTACTCGTTCCGTAACACATCATCCCGTGATCAACTCCTTGATCACATTGTGCACATTATGATGATGTCCTACCGAGTGGGCCCAGAGATACCTCTCCGTTTACACGGAGTGACAAATCCCAGTCTCGATTCGTGCTAACCCAACAGACACTTTCGGAGATACCTGTAGTGTAACTTTATAGCCACCCAGTTATGTTGTGACGTTTGGCACACCCAAAGTATTCCTACGGTATCCGGGAGTTACACAATCTCATGGTCTAAGGAAATGATACTTACGAACTACACGATCTTTGTGCTAGGCTTAGAATTGGGTCTTGTCCATCACATCATTCTCCCAATGATGTGATCCCGTTATCAACGACATCCAATGTCCATGGTCAGGAAACCGTAACCATCTATTGATCAACGAGCTAGTCAACTAGAGGCTTACTAGGGACATGGTGTTGTCTATGTATCCACACATGTATCTGAGTTTCCTATCAATACAATTCTAGCATGGATAATAAACGATTATCATGAACTAGGAAATATAATAATAACTAATTTATTATTGTCTCTAGGGCATATTTCCAACAGTCTCCCACTTGCACTAGAGTCAATAATCTAGTTCACATCGCCATGTGATTAACACTCACAGGTCACATCGCCATGTGACCAACATCCAAAGAGTTTACCAGTGTCACTAAACTAGTTCACATCATCATGTGATTAAGACTCAATGAGTTCTGGGTTTGATCATGTTTTGCTTGTGAGAGAGGTTTTAGTCAACGGGTTTGCAACATTCAGATCCGTATGTTCTTCGCAAATCTCTAGGTCATATTATAAATGCTGCTTCCACGCTCCACTTGGAGCTATTCCAAATGGTTGCTCCACTATACGTATCCGGTTTGCTACTCAGAGTCATTCAGATAGGTGTTAAAGCTTGCATCGATGTAACCCTTTACACCGAACTCTTTATCACCTCCATAATCGAGAAACATGTCCTTGTTACTCCAAGGACAATTTTGACCGCTATCTGGTGATCCACTCCTAGATCACCTTTGTACCCTCTTGCCAGACATGTGGCAAGGCACACATCAGGTGCGGTACTCAGCATGGCATACCGTATAGAGCCTATGACAAAAGCATAGGGGACGACATTCGTCCTTTCTCTTTCTTCTGCTGTGGTCGAGCTTTAAGTCTTAACTTCATACCTTACAACTCAGGCAAGAACTCCTTCTTTGACTGATCCATCTTGAACACCTTCAAGATCATGTCAAGGTATGTGCTCATTTGAAAGTACCATTAAGTGTTTTGATCTATCCTTATAGATCTTGATGCTCAATGTTCAAGTAGCTTAATCTAGGCTTTCCATTGAAAAACACTTTCAAATAACCCTATATGCTTTCCAGAAATCCTACGTCATTTTTGATCCATAATATGTCAACAACATATACTCATCAGAAATTCTATAGTGCTCCCACTCACTTCTTTGGAAATATAAGTTTCTCATAAACTTTGTATAAACCCAAAATCTTTGATCATCTCATCAAAGCATACATTCCAACTCCGAGATGCTTACTCCAGTCCTTAGAAGGATTGCTGGAGCTTTGCATACTTATTAGCATCTTTCAGGGTTGACAAAACCTTCCGGTTGTATCACATACAACCTTTCCTCAAGAAAATCATCGAGGAAACAATGTTTTGACATCCTATCTGCAAGATTTCATAAATAATGCAGTAATCGCTAATATAATTCCAACAGACTCTTAGCATCGCTACGAGTGAGAAAGTCTCATCGTAGTCAACTCCTTGAACTTGTCGGAAAACACCTTAACGACAAGTCGAGCTTTCTTAATGGTGATACTTACCATCATTGTCCGTCTTCCTTTTAAAATCCATATGTACCTAACAGCCTTACGACCATCAAGTAGTTCTTCCAAAGTCTACACTTTGTTTTCATAAATGGATCCTATCTCGGATTTTATGGCCTCGGGCCATTTATCGAAATCCGGGCCCACCATCGCTTCTCCATGGCTCGTAGGTTCATTGTTGTCTAGCAACATGACTTCCAAGACAGGATTACGTACCACTCTGAAGTAGTACGCATCCTTGTCATCCCACAAGGTTTGGGAGTGACTTGATCCTAAGTCTCATGATCAATATCATAAGCTTCCACTTCAATTGGTGTAGGTGCCACAGGAACAACTCTTTGTGCCCTGCTATACACTAGTTGAAGTGACGGTTCAATAATCCCATCAAGTCTCCACCATCCTCCCACTCAATTCTTTCGAGAGAAACTTCTCCTCAAGAAAGGACCCGATTCTAGAAACAATCCCTTATTGCTTTCGGATCTGAGATAGGAGGTATACCCAATTGTTTTGGGTGTCCTATGAAGATGCATTTATCCGCTTTGCATTCGAGCTTATCAGCCTGAAACTTTTTTCACATAAGCGTCGCAACCCCAAACTTTTAAGAAATGACAGCTTAGGTTTCTCTAAACCATAGTTCATATGGTGTCATCTCATCGGAATTACGTGGTGCCCTATTTAAAGTGAATGTGGTTGTCTCTAATGCCTAACCCATAAACTATCGTGGTAATTCGATAAGAGACATCATGGTATGCATCATATCCAATAGGGTGCAGTTATGATGTTCGGACACACCATCACACTATGGTGTTCCAGGCTGTATTAGTTGTGAAACAATTTCCACAATGTCTTAATTCTGTGCCAAACTCGTAATTCAGATATTCATCTCTATGATCATATCATAGATCTTCTATCCTCTTGTCACGATGATCTTTCAACTTCACCCTGAATTACTTGAACCTTTCAATAATTCAGACTCGTGATTCATCAAGTAAATATACTCAACATCTACTCAAATCATCTGTGAAGTAAGAACATAACGATATCCACTACATGCCTCAGCACTCATTGGACTGCACACATCAAAATGTATTACTTCCAACAAGTTGCTTTCTAGTTCCATTTTACTGAAAACGAGGCTTTCAGTCATCTTGCCCATGTGGTATGATTTGCATGTCTCAAGTGATTCAAAATCAAGTGAGTCCAAACGGTCCATTTGCATGGAGTTTCTTCATGCATATACACCAATAGACATGGTTCGCATGTCTCAAACTTTTCAAAACGAGTGAGCCCAAAGATCCATCAACATGGAGCTTCTTCATGCGTTTTATACCGATATGACTTACGTGGCAGTGCCACAAGTAGGTGGTACTATCATTACTATCTTATATCTTTTGGCATGAACATGTGTATCACTACGATCGAGATTCAATAAACCATTCGTTTTAGGTGCAAGACCATTGAAGGTATTATTCAAATAAACAGAGTAACCATTATTCCCCTTAAATGAATAACCATATTGCGATAGACATAATCCAATCATGTCTATGCTCAACGCAAACACCAATCTTGATGGTAGAGGGAGCTTACGATATTTGATCAACCTTGGAAATACTTCCAACACATATCGTCATCTCACCTTTAGCTAGTCTCCGTTTATTCCGTAGATTTTATTTCGAGTTACTAACACTTAGCAACCGAACCGGTATCTAATACCCTGGTGCTACTAGGAGTACTAGTAAAGTACACATTAACATAATGTATATCCAATATACTTCTATCGACCTTGCCAGCCTTCTTATCTACCAAGTATCTAGGGTAACTCTGCTCCAGTGGCTGTTCCCCTTATTACAGAAGCACTTAGTCTCGGGTTTGGGTTCAACCTTGGGTTTCTTCACTAGAGCACCTGATTTGCCGTTTCATGAAGTATCCCTTCTTGCCCTTGCCCTTCTTGAAACTAGTGGTTTCACCAACCATCAACAATTGATGCTCCTTCTTGATTTCTACTTTTGTGGTGTCAAACATCGCGAATATCTCAAGGATCATCATATATGTCCCTGATATATTATAGTTCATCACGAAGCTCTAGCAGCTTGGTGGTAATGACTTCGGAGAAACATCACTATCTCATCTGGAAGATCAACTCCCACTCGATTCAAATGATTGTTGTACTCAGACAATCTGAGCACAAGCTCAACAATTGAGCTTTTCTCCTTAGTTTGCAGGCTAAGAAAATTGTCGGAGGTCTCATACCTCTTGACGTGGGCATGAGCCTGAAATCCCAATTTCAGCCCTCGAAACATCTCATATGTTTTGCGACGTTTCAAAAACGTCTTCGGTGCCTCAACTCTAAACCGTTTAACTGAACTATCACGTAGTTATCAAAATGTGTATGTCAGATGTTCGCAACATCCACAGACGACGTTCGAGGTTCAGCACACTAAGCGGTGCATTAAGGACATAAGCCTTCTATGAAGCAATGAGGACAATCCTCAGTTTACGAACCTAGTCCGCATAATTGCTACTATCATCTTTCAACTAAATTTTCTCTAGGAACATATCTAAACAGTAGAACTGAAGCGCGAGCTACGACATAATTTGCGAAGATCTTTTGACTATGTTCAGGATAGTTAAGTTCATCTTATGAACTCCCACTCAGATAGACATCCCTCTAGTCATCTAAGTGATTGCATGATCCGAGTCAACTAGGCTGTGTCCGATCATCACGTGAGACAGACTAGTCATCATCGGTGAACATCTTCATGTTGATCGTATCTACCATACGACTCATGCTCGACCTTTCGGTCTCTTGTGTTCCGAGGCCATGTCTGTACATGCTAGGCTCGTCAAGTCAACCTAAGTGTTTCGCGTGTGTAAATCTGTCTTACACCCGTTGTATGTGAACGTTAGAATCTATCACACCCGATCATCACGTGGTGCTTCGAAACAACAAACTGTCGCAACGGTGCATAGTTAGGGGGAACACTTTCTTGAAATTTTAATGAGGGATCATCTTATTTACTACCGTTGTTCTAAGCAAATAAGATGCATAAACATGATAAACATCACATGCAATCAAATAAACATGACATGATATGGCCAATATCATATAGCTCCTTTGATCTCCATCTTGGGGCTCCATGATCATCTTGTCACCGGCATGACACCATGATCTCCATCATCATGATCTCCATCATCGTGTCTCCATGAAGTTGTCTCGCCAACTTATTACTTCTACTACTATGGCTACCGGTTAGCAATAAAGTAAAGTAATTACATGGCGTTGTTCAATGACATGCAGGTCATACAATAAATAAAGACAACTCCTATGGCTCCTGTCGGTTGTCATACTCATCGACATGCAAGTCGTGATTCCTATTACAAGAACATGATCAATCTCATACATCACATATCATTCATCACATTCTTCTTGGCCATATCACATCACATAGCATACCCTGCAAAAACAAGTTAGACGTCCTCTAATTGTTGTTTGCATGTTTTACGTGGCTGCTATGGGTTTCTAGCAAGAACGTTTCTTACCTACGCAAAGACCACAACGTGATATGCCAATTGCTATTTACCCTTCATAAGGACCCTTTTCATCGAATCCGGTCCGACTAAAGTGGGAGAGACAGACACCCGCTAGCCACCTTATGCAACTAGTGCATGTCAGTCGGTGGAACCGGTCTCACGTAAGAGTACGTGTAAGGTCGGTCCGGGCCGCTTCATCCCACAATGCCGCCGAATCAAGATTGGACTAGTAACGGTAAGCATATTGAACAAAATCAACGCCCACAACTACTTTATGTTCTACTCGTGCATATAATCTACGCAATAGACCTAGCTCATGATGCCACTGTTGGGGAACGTAGCAGAAATTCAAAATTTTCCTATGTGTCACCAAGATCTATCTATGGAGAAACCAGCAACGAGGGGAAGGAGAGTGCATCTACATACCCTTGTAGATCGCTATGCAGAAGCGTTCAAGAGAACGGGGTTGAAGGAGTCGTACTCATCGTGATCCAAATCACTGGAGATCCTAGTGCCGAACGGACGGCACCTCCGCGTTCAACACACGTACAGCCCGGTGACGTCTCCCATGCCTTGATCCAGCAAGGAGAGAGGGAGAGGTTGAGGAAGACTCCATCCAGCAACAGCACAACGGCGTGGTGGTGGTGGAGGAGCGTGGTACTCCAGCAGGGCTTCGCCAAGCACCGCAAGAGACGAGGAGGAGAGAGGTAGGGCTGCGCCAGGGAGAGATCAAATCGTGTGTCATGGGCAGCCCAAAACCCCCACTATTTATAGGAGAAGGGGAGGAGGGTGCGCCCCCTCTAGGGTTCCCACCCCTAGGGAGGCGGCAGCCCTAGATGGGATGGAGGGGGCGGCCAAGAGGGGGAGAAGGGGGCGCGCCCTAGGGTGGGCCTTAGGCCCATCTGCGCCTAGGGTTTCCCCCTTCTCCTCCTAGCTGCGCCTTGGGCCTTGTGGGAGGCGCACCAGCCCACTCAGGGGCTGGTCCCTTCCCACTCTTGGCCCATGCAAGCCTCCGGGGCTGTTGGCCCCACTTGGTGGACCCCCGGGACCCTCCCGGTGGTCCCGGTACGTTACCGATAAAACCCAAAACTTTTCCGGTGACCAAAACAGGACTTCCCATATATAAATCTTTACCTCCGGACCATTCCGGAACTCCTCATGACGTCCGGGATCTCATCCGGGACTCCGAACAACATTCGGTAACCACATACAAACTTCCTTTATAACCCTAGCGTCATCGAACCTTAAGTGTGTAGACCCTACAGGTTCGGGAACCATGCAGACATGACCGAGACGTTCTCCGGTCAATAACCAACAGCGGGATCTGGATACCCATGTTGGTTCCCACATGTTCCACGATGATCTCATTGGATGAACCACGATGTCGAGGATTCGATCAATCCCGTATTCAATTCCCTTTGTCTAGCGGTATTGTACTTGCCCGAGATTCGATCGTCGGTATCCCGATACCTTGTTCAATCTCGTTACTGGCAAGTCTCTTTACTCGTTCCGTAACACATCATCCCGTGATCAACTCCTTGATCACATTGTGCACATTATGATGATGTCCTACCGAGTGGGCCCAGAGATACCTCTCCGTTTACACGGAGTGACAAATCCCAGTCTCGATTCGTGCTAACCCAACAGACACTTTCGGAGATACCTGTAGTGTAAATTTATAGCCACCCAGTTATGTTGTGACGTTTGGCACACCCAAAGTATTCCTACGGTATCCGGGAGTTACACAATCTCATGGTCTAAGGAAATGATACTTACGAACTACACGATCTTTGTGCTAGGCTTAGAATTGGGTCTTGTCCATCACATCATTCTCCCAATGATGTGATCCCATTATCAACGACATCCAATGTCCATGGTCAGGAAACCGTAACCATCTATTGATCAACGAGCTAGTCAACTAGAGGCTTACTAGGGACATGGTGTTGTCTATGTATCCACACATGTATCTGAGTTTCCTATCAATACAATTCTAGCATGGATAATAAACGTGTTGGGGAACGTTGCAGAAAACAAAAAATTTCCTACTCGTTTCACCAAGATCCATATAGGAGTTCATCTAGCAACGAGTGATTAGATGCATCTACGTACCTTGTAGATCGCGAGCGGAAGCGTTCAAAGAATGGGGATGATGTAGTCGAACACGACGTGATCCAAATCACCGATGATCTTAGCACCAAACGGACGGTGCCTCCGCGTTCAACACATGTACCGAACGGATGAAGTCTCCTCCTTTCTTGATCCAGCAAGGGGGGAAGAGAGGTTGACGAAGATCCAGCAGCACGACGGCGTGGTGGTGGATGCAGGGCGTCACAGTAGCAGGGCTTCGCCTATACTACGAGAGAGAGACGTAACAGGGAGAGAGGGAAGCACCAAAGGCTGAGGTATGAAGTCCTCCCTCTCCTCAACTATATATAGGAGGGCCAAGGGGGGGTGCGCCAGCCTAGGAGATCCAATCTCCTAGGTGCGGCGGCCAGGGGAGGTTTCCCTCCCCCCCAAGGCACTCAGGGGTGCCTTCCACTAGTGGGACTCCTCCCCCATGGAAACCCTAGGCGCATGGGCCTATAGGGGCTGGTGCCCTTGGCCCATATAGGCCGAGGCGCACCCCCTACAGCCCATGTGGCCCCCCGGGACAGGTGGCCCCACCTGGTGGGCCCCCGGGACCCCTCCGGTGGTCCCGGTACAATACCGATAACCCCGAAACTTGTCCCGATGGCCGAAACTGCACTTCCTATATATAATTCTTTACCTCCGGACCATTCCGGAACTCCTCGTGACGTTCGGGGTCTCATTCGGGACTCCGAACAACATTCGGGTTACTGCATATACATATCTTCACAACCCTAGCGTCACCGATCCTTAAGTGTGTAGACCCTACGGGTTCGGGAGACAAGCAGACATGACCGAGACGACTCTCCAGTCAATAACCAACAGCGGGATCTGGATACCCATGTTGGCTCCCACATGCTCCACGATGATCTCATCGGATGAACCACGATGTCGAGGATTTAATCAACCCCGTATACAATTCCCTTTGTCAATCGGTATGTTACTTGCCCGAGACTCGATCGTTGGTATCCCAATACCTTGTTCAATCTCGTTACCGGCAAGTCACTTTACTCGTACCGTAATGCATGATCCCGTGATCAACCACTTGGTCACCTTGAGCTCATAATGATGATGTATTACCGAGTGGGCCCAGTGATACCTCTCCGTTATATGGAGTGACAAATCCCAGTCTCGATCCGTGTCAACCCAACAGACACTTTCAGAGATACCTGTAGTGCACCTTTATAGTCACCCAGTTACGTTGTGACGTTTGATACACCCAAAGCACTCCTACGGTATCCGGGAGTTACACGGTCTCATGGTCAAAGGAAAAGATACTTGACATTGGAAAAGCTCTAGCAAACGAACTACACGATCTTGTGCTATGCTTAGGATTAGGTCTTGTCCATCACATCATTCTCCTAATGATGTGATCCCGTTATCAATGACATCCAATGTCCATAGCCAGGAAACCATGACTATCTGTTGATCAACGAGCTAGTCAACTAGAGGCTTACTAGGGACATATTATGGTCTATGTATTCACACGTGTATTATGATTTCCGGATAATACAGTTATAGCATGAATAAAGACAATTATCATGAACAAAGAAATATAATAATAATGCTTTTATTATTGCCTCTAGGGCATATTTCCAACAAAACGATTATCATGAACTAGGAAATATAATAATAACTAATTTATTATTGTCTCTAGGGCATATTTCCAACAGGCATGTGTTCCATAAATAGTCATACGTGCTTATGGAAAGAATTTGCATGACATCTTTTGACCTACCCTCCTGTGGCAGCAGGGTCCACATGGAAACTAAGGGATATTAAGGCCTCCTTTTAATAGAGAACCGGAACAAAGCATTAACACATAGTGAATACATGAACTTCTCAAACTATGGTCATCATCGGAAAGTATCCTGACTATTGTCACTCCGGGGTTTACGGATCATAACACATAATAGGTGAATATGACTTGCAAGATCAGATCTAGAACATAGATATAATGGTGAAAACATAAACGGTTCAGATCTGAAATCATGGCACCCAGACCCAAAGTGAGAAGCATTAAGCATGGCAAAGTCATAACAACATCAATATCAGAACATAATGGATACTAGGGATCAAGCCCTAACAAAACTAACTCGACTACATGATGAATCTCATCCAACTCCTCACCGACGGGCGAGCCTATGAAGGAATTACTCACTCCCGGTAGGGAGCATCATGGAATTGTTGATGAAGGAGGGTTGGTGATGACGAAGATCAAAGATCCCCCTCTCAGGAGCCCAAAATGGACTCCAGATCTGGCCTCCCGATGAAGAACAGGAGGTGGCGACGGCTCCGTATCGTGAAACGAGAGACAATTCTTCCTCCTCAATTTTTTCTCTAAATATAGGTATTTATGGAGTCGAGATCAGGGTATGCGGGGTCACCAGGTGGGCACAACCCACCTGGGCGCGCCTGGAGGGGGCGCGCCTTGGTGGGTCGTGCTCACCTAGGGGGCCCCCCTCCGGTGGTTCTTGCCTCTAGTATTTTTCTTTTATTCTGAAATAATTCTCCAAAATGTTCTGTTCCAATCCAAGAACTTCTATTTATGCACAAAAACAACACCATAGTAGTTCTGCTGAAAATAGCGTCAGTCCGGGTTAGCTTCATTCAAATCATGCAAATTAGAGTCCAAAACAAGAGGAAAAGCATTAGGAAAAGTAGATACGACGGAGACGTATCATGGGGTCCCAAGCTTTCTGATTAGAGCTAGATGGAAACAAGGAGAGTAGGAGCACGAGGTTTTACCCAGGTTCGGTCCCTCTTGATGAGGTAAAACTCTACGTCTTGCTTCTTATATATTGATTGTGATAGGGTACAAAGTACAGATTGATCTACCTCGAGATCGTATGAATTTGTCTAAGCTCTAAACCATGCGAATGAGAATGTCTGCCTCTACGGACTAAACCCTGCGGCTTATATAGACGCCGGGGGTACCTAGGGTTTACACATGGTCAGTTACAATGTAGAGATAAACATGTTAACTATTCAAAATACGTTTGGAGTGTACGCCAAGCCTCCAGGAGATCTACGTCTTGATTACGCCGAGGGCTAGGGCCAACATGGTCCACTCGTCCATCTTTGGTGGGTCCTCGGGCCGGCCCATCATCGGCGGGCCGACGTGGCAAGCACCCCCTAATTCAAGACACCAACACATGTGATAAAAGAAGGGAAAAATATAAAGAAGAGGAGGAAACAGAAATCGAACAAAAGAAAAAAAAACAGGACAAAGACAAAGGAAGAAGAAGATGAACAGTGAATGAAAGTCGTGAAACAGAGTATGTAATAGAACAAGAGCTGTAGGATACGCACAGGTAAAGAGACATATAAGAGGGGTCCACCGACTTATCTATACCTACTAATAAAGCAAGGTGCGTTTCGCCAAAATTTTCATCCGTTCACCGCCAAAAAGATTTTTTTATCCGAGGTGGTACTAAATTCTTATGCGTTTGTCTATTAGAAAAAGATTTTTCGTACATGGGCCACGCACTGTGGCCCAGCAAAGCCAGCCCACTTATTTTTCTGCCCTCACAGCTGGTGAAATTCCATTTTCCGCACAGGGCGACAAATAGTCAGAGTTTCGCACAGCACAACCAATAATACGTTGGCCCATTTTTTCTGTGTTTTACTTCTATTTTTATTCTCATTTCCCTATATCTTTTTTCACCTCCAAGTTTATTTTTCTTTTAGAATTTATCTCATAAGTAAAATATTCTCAAAAAACATTCAGAATTACAAAACCAAATTTTGGAAAATGTTCAGAATTCCAAAAATTTATTGCTATTTTGAAAAATATTCGGAACTTTTAAAGTTTCCCATTTTTTCAAATAATATTTCTTTACAAAATTGTTCGAGATTTCTAAAAAGAAAATGGCATTTTAAAAAAATGCTCCGAATTCAAAGAATGTTCTTATTTTAGTGAAATTTTCAAAATTAAAAATAATGTTAGTGTATAAAATACACACATTTTCTAAAAATATTTATGAATTTTCAACACATGTTCCTGTTTTAAAAAAAATTATTCACAAATTCAAATAATGTTCATGTCTTTATAATAAAAAAATTGGTGTTTTCAAAAAATGTTTGTGAATTTTAAAATATGTTCCCTTTCATATTTTGTTCATGTTTCTTCAAAAGTGTACATAATTTCCCAAAAATTGTTCAGTATTTAAAACATTGTTCATGTTTTCTAAAATATTCAGAAACTACATGCCTTGAAATCCCCTCGATTGAAAAGAATTGAAAGGAAGAGTATATTGAATAACTCATGGGTCTTCTCTTAAATGCCCTCAATCAATGAATGAAAAAATAGCGGATTGATTCCTTCACACGCGGTGAAACCGAGAAATTAAATGTTCATTTTTCATGCGCACGCAGGGTTTTGCTTGCACATATAATTCTCATTGACTTTAAATGCATACTATTTTATCTTCCGTTGCAACGCATGGGCATATGTGCTAGTTCATATAAAATAAACATGTATAGTGTCCTATATTCATACAGTTAAAGAATTTCCATCAATTTTTCAACCATTTTCTGTCCAAACATGTGCACGAACCATGCCGCAGATCGACAGTGGCAGGAGTTTGCGCGGGTGTGTGCTCCTGCGAATTTCCCTCATGTATGTTTGTTTATTTAAGCCATTGTGCTAACGAGGCTCTTTCTCGCAAGAAAAAAAAATGAGGCTCGGCTAGATCATGTGAGTTTGCTTCTTACCAAGCCTTCGTAACATTGTAAACTTTGAACGTTTATGTGAATGCACGAGCCTGTTTTGAACTAAGAGAAAGAGGGTTTTGGTGCCTTTTTGCAAGTACGAGTTCTCAAGCCCTACATGAAGTGTGTGCACTTTTTCGATCGGTGGCTTTGCGAAGATATGTTGCAGAAGCTTGCAGAATAAAAATACACATAAAGTGTTCTGAAATGTGAAGTGGTGGCTCTACCATTTGATGTTTCCTGCTTGTGATTTTAAAAACTGGATGGAGGTTCTTTTAGCATGTGTGAGAGGTATTGTTGTACTCATATGTAAATATAAAAAAGTTGGAATCATGTCCAATGGTCGCACAAATAACATACTGCTCAACATCTTATCTGATCTGATCAATTAAAAAGTGAATATCTGTGATCCAACATGTGGTTGGATGATTAGATGGACAGTGAGTAAAGTCTATTTTAAACCTTGCAGTTGTATGGGTGGCTGAAATTAAATCATGCATCCTAAATCCCTGAGATCGGTACTTTGTATTTATAAATCCTAGTCCATTTCAACCCTAGATACGTTTGCTGCACCGAGAAAATAAAGATTCGGACCGGGATCACTCCCTCCTCTCACCTACTATGTGGGTCATATTCATTTCTTCCTCCTTCTATCAAAGATGAAATCCCAAACGGATACTACTAGGAGGACACGTCAGCATGGATCTACATACCCGGCAAACAGGCTAATACGAGCTACTCCCTCCGTCCCATAATGTATGACGTTTTTGACACTAAGAGAGTACTTACTTAGCATCCATGCCTCGATGAATACTGCAAGGCATCGAGCTTGCTTAGCATCCACGTTGTTGTCTTGTCCTCCGCCATCTCCCACCCCCCTCACGCTCGTCGTCGCTGTGTCCGCGAGACCGTTGAGAGTCGTCTCCGTCGTCTACGTCCGCTCCAGGGAGAGCGCCAAAGCATGCATATGGCGCTGCTAGTGGCCACGCCTCGGACGTGCGTGAGCTCCCAGTAGCCAGCGCCGATGACGGGTATGAAGGCACCAGACGTGCTTGAGCTTACAGAAGCCGGACATGCTAGATGTCCTGCCCACGTTGTTGGACATTGTAGTGAGCTGCCTGGACAGAAGAACGCGGCGCTACGCCACAATGCCACGCAGCTACCAAGACCCGAGCAAGATGATGGCCATGGTGAACCACTTGTCCCGGGAGGAGTCGGCGCCAACGTGGTTGTCAGGAGCGTGATATCGAACCCTCGGAAATCCCTCTTGTCTCCAACCTACTGTTGCAATGGTGCACAAGGACCTCCCGTCCCCATCACCATTCTGCCGAACAAGTGGTGTGCATGCATATGCCTCCATCTGGGGTACGCATGATTCCAGAAAGGTTGTGGTGGATCCACTGGACTTGTATAGCAGTGGCTGATGATGCTGGATAGAAGGCCACGACGAGGGGTGCGTTTTTTTAGTTGACAACGAGGGGCACGTATGTGTACGCTAGCTGGTTAGGCTTACCACAGCACACGCCAGTCGTCATGTTTGTCAAACGACCGCCACAGTTCTTGGGAGAGAGAGCGAAGGATCATTGGAGTGGATGAATATGACACGTGGACCATATAGTCAGTGACAGCGGAGTGCAATCCCGGGCGGGGGTGTCATTTTTCTAGCCTGCCAAATTAGTCTACATGGATCTGGGTCGGGATTGACTGGGATCGGTGAGTTTAGAGTATCGATTTCAGGGATCAAGAGTTCGGGGTTCAATTCCGACAACCCTTATGAATTCAAGGTTTAAAATAGACTTCACTCGGTGGACAGTGGTATTCCAGCCCAGCAGGGTTCAAGTCAGGGTCGAGTGTATACGCGTTTATATGAGCGCTTGTGTCTATACCGTGTTAAAAGAAAGAATTCTCTCGAAAAAAATTAGAAACGAATTCTCTCCTAAAAATAGATTATTATTTTTTGCAAAAATCAATTAGAAAATGATAAGATCCTGAAAACCTTTTTTTGTGACAAATTACAGCTGAGAGGCTAAAGAAAGATCTTTTATTGTCCTTCACTCTTCTAGAGTATTTTGTTCTCTTCGGAAGAGAGGAAAAGAAACGATCTCTACCCCCAAATTCTACACACCATTTTGCCAACAAAAACAACACGCGGCCTCCTCTTTCCCCGGGCGGCGGCGATGACTACCCGCAGAGCCAAAAAGCGAAAATGGCAGGAGGCCGAGTTGGTCGCCGGCGTCTCACCACCGGCGAACGACAAGCGCGAAGTCGGGGAAGGTCCCGAGCTGATCAGCGACCTCCATGTCAACGTTCTCCGGCGCATCATCTCGCTCCTCCCCACCAAGGATGGCGCCCGCACCCAGATCCTCTCCACCAGGTGGCGCCCCCTCTTCCGCTCCGCCCCGCTCAACCTCGGCGTCGTTCTCCGCCGCGAAGACGAGCCCGCCCCCTCCAGCCTCGTCTCCCGCATTCTCACCGACCACCAGGCGCCCTGCCGCCGGCTCTCCCTTACCTGGTACGGCTACAAATCTGACTATGTCTCCCCATTACTGAACGGCTGGCTCCAGTCACCAGCCTTCAAAGGCCTCTCTGAGTTCGATCTGTGGCAAAACCGCAAGGAAATCGGCAAGGAACTTTGGCTAGTGCCAAGGGAGGAGGTTCCATATGCACTGCCGCCGTCCGTGCTCCAGTTTTTACCCGCCCTCCACATCCTCAGCATCAAGTGCACCGGCTACATGATCCATTTCCCCTCTGCGGCCACATTGGCCGGCGATCTACATTTCCCCAAACTCAAGCAGCTCACACTTAAAGGTGTCGTCGTCTCGGAGGTCGTCCTCCACCGTGTTCTTGCTGGATGCACTGCACTGGAGAGCTTGGTGCTTAGTGAATTGGATGGTGTCCGTGGTGTTCGGGTCAACTCGTCCACCCTTAGGAGGCTAGGTGTGTGGTCTGGTTGGCCAAATGAACCGGATGAATTGTTGCAAGAAGTCATTGTTGAGGATGCCCCTCTCCTAGAAAAGTTGTTCCTGTCTGGACTAGATTGTGACCTATCAGTCCGTGTGCTTTGCGCACCCAAACTGGACTTCCTGGGTTCTCTGCCAGAAGGGTTCACCAAAGGCAAGCTTGAAACAAATGTTCTTCAGGTAGCCACGGCCATTAATTTTTGTGTTATGCCTTTCAGATTCTCGTGCTAACCATTTGTGTGTATTGCTTAATTTAGGGATTTCTCGCTGTCAATTTGATGAATGTGGTGCGAGCCGTTAAAGTGTTGGTTCTGCGCATTTCCCCTCCAAGTGTCGATGATGCCATTGACTTTGTGACATTCTTTCCTTGCTTGGAGAAGTTATATGTCTTGGTGAGATTTTTTTTAACCATCGATCTACTTTATCGTCCTCTTTACATCATGGCTAGTTGCTTCAATTTCTTCTTGTGCCATCAGCCAATCATCCCTATTTCGGACCATATCCCAAACTAACTACAAATCATATTTCAGTTATATCGGACTGGGGCATCAAAAAGAGCACGACACAATTTTCCACTTGGCTATATTGAATGTTTGGAGCTCCATCTCAAAAAAGTAGTGCTGATAAACTATCAAGGAACACCTAGAGATGTTGATTTTGCAAGGTTCTTTCTTTTGAATGCAAAAGTGTTAGAACATATGGAGTTTGCATCACGCACTGCAATAAATCGAAAGAAATACATTTCTGAATGGAGAGCTGGCCAGCACAGAAAACTACAACTGGATAACAGGGTTTCTCAAGGTGCTCAGTTTAATTTTAGTTGTGACTCTTACTACGGAGACGAGATACATATTGGGCACATCCATGATCTGACTATTAGCGATCCCTTTGATAGATCATCGTGTCGATGCCATGACGTTGATTTCCTTTGAGATACTCTCAGCTCTTGCGTTCTCATTTCACAGTTTGGGAAATCCTTGGATAATATTTGTAATATTTGATGTTTGCTTTTGTTGGAACATCTGTATTTCATTGCCCATGTAGGTTGCTACATCACATCCATATTCCGTGTTTTTATTTTTCTATAGTTTCCGTGCAGTATTGCATCTGTGCTCTCCCAATTTAGACAATGGAGTTGTCAGAGTTGTGTGACTGTTTCTCCCATTGTCGTTTATATGGTCTTATTGATCTGAGTGGCTTGGACACCTAAATGGCCAAAACTGATGTTTTTGGCGCCCTTAGCAAAACACATCCACATACCACAGCGAGATTGGAACGGCACTTTTTCTTCGTAGCTGCAGCGATTTGCGCCACTATTTCTCACCTTGCTTATGACCATTTCAGTTAGTATGATTACTTTTCAAAATTGTAGCTGCATTTGTATATGGCAGCGATACTTATAGAAATAAATTTTTTTTGCCTTTGCACTATTTGTGTATCCTTTATACGAGTGGCCGCTGTCTAAATAAAATGCATTACCCTGTTTGGAAAATATTATACCGGCGTGTGATGTCTGCATAATTGGCATGAATGTGTTCCTATGAAGCAGTTTTTACATCCAAGCGAGAATTACTTGTAGGATGAGCTATTGGAACATTGTTTTCTACATATGCAGCAAAAAATAAATTCGTTGGTAGGAACATCATTGGCTGAGCAGTTCTTTCCTCAAAATTGAGTCAAAATGCATGTCTCTGTATAGAAGAAAGGACCAAAATGACGCGACATCTGCACAACCGCCAAAGGAGTAGTTCACATACTGTTAGGGTGCGTTTAGGAGCCAAAGTATTTTTGTAGTTTTTTAGGAATACTGTGGTTTTTGTAAAAACCTTGGTATTCAATTTTTTTTTTAAAACCTCCACCCATATATTGATCAAATAACAATAGTCTTACAATCGTTCATTACATAATTAGCCATGCAGGGCGGAACAGAATTACACAGAATACCATCAGACATGGTATTAAAACTAAATTTTGCTATCTCATGCACCGCTTTATTAGCCTGCCTATCAATCTTAACAATCTTGAGATCAACAATAAACTTGGAGGCGTTGATCGCTTCCATTTTTAGATCCACATAAGGAGACCTATCAACAGTTTCTTTCGCTAGGAAAGATGCAGCAAATGAGCAGTCAGTTTCCAAGATAATTGGTTTGTGAAGAGAAATACCAATGTACAGCCCGGCGAGGCATGCACGAAGTTCCGCCTCCTCCGCTCCGGAGCACATTCGAATAAAATCCCAAAAAGACACCAGGACTTCTCCCAGATGATTCCTAGCGACAACCCCAACGCTAGCAGATCTCAAGCTCTCCACAAAACTAGCATCAACATTTATCTTAATATACTCCCGCTCTGGAGGCTTCCAAACAGCACGATCATTTTCTTTTTGCAGACTAAGAATCTCCCCATTCCCCATCACCCCCTTCCCTTTGGTGCTTTGGTCCACTTGCACACGAGCGTTGGAAGTGGAGAAAGTCTTCCAATAATTATCCACGAAAATAACAGACGCATTCACCGATTCTTTCCCTCTTCCAAAAATCAAATCGCTCCTCAGATGCCAAGCTCTCCAGAACATAAATAACACTTGCTCGCATACCGGAGACCCCAATTGGTCAAGCAGGATGAGAAGCCAGTCTGGCCCCGTAAATCTGAACAACTCCTCCCTCGGAATATTCCACACATCCCCCAAGGCGATACGCAAAGCACGCGCCTTAGGGCAGGTCACCAGAGCGTGGAAGATATTTTCATCCTGAACTCCACATATAGTACACATACTGGAGACCGTTTGATGGTGAGTCACTCTATTCACCTGAACCGCCAAACTGTTGGTTGCAGCTCTCCAAGCAAAAATTCTAATTTTTTGCGGAACCTTAGCCTTCCAAATAACGTCCCACAGTCTTCTTTCCTCATTAACAGCAGCACTGGATATTCCTGTCTCACCCCTATTGTCCTTGAGATTTAAAGTCAGTCTGTACGCACTTTTCACAGAGAACATACCACTTTTCTCGTAGTGCCAAGCAACTAGATCACCTTCTCCTACAGACTGAATGCGTATGTTTAGGATCTCTTCGGCATCATGATGAAAGAATGAATGCCTAATCAAATTTTCATCCCATCTTCTCGTCCCGCTCATGAATAATTCTGACACCCACTTCAGTCTAGTTCGATGATTTTTAGCTGTAATTTTTCCTGAAATTCTTGGGAGCCAGTTATCTCTCCAAATGTTAACATTTTTACCATCGACCACTCTCCATATGACCCCTTGTTTTAACAGTTCCAGACCATGCATGATACCTTGCCAATTCACGGATGTGGCTTGCGGGAAAACTGTATCCAAGATGTGACCATTGGGATAATACTTTGCCTTCAAAATCTTAGCACACAACGACTCTGGGTAAACCAATAAACGCCAGGCCTGTTTAGCTAACAGCGCTTGGTTAAATAATCTTAGGTCACGGAACCCCATGCCTCCCTGTCCTTTTGGTTTTGTAAGTTTGTCCCAAGCTAACCAGTGGGTTTTCCTCCTATCCTCTTCGTCTCCCCATCAGAAATTTCTTATAATCTGAGCTAACTCCTCACATAACGAGACTGGAAATTTAAAAAGTCCCATGGCATAAACTGGGAGCGCTTGCAAAACAGCCTTGATTTGAGATTCCTTAATACCAATAGAAGCATACTTTTCAATCCAATCTGACGCTCTTTTTAAAGCCTTATCTTTGGTCGACTGGAATTTCCCAACCTTCATTCTACCCTCTAGCACCGGAAGACCAAGATACTTATCCTCAAAACATTCAGCAGTAATATTTAGAATAACCATCGTGGACACCTGATCCTCCATACTGCACTTTTTGCCAAATTTAATGGAGCACTTATCCGGACTAAGAAGCTGACCGGTTCCTTTCTCATAATCCGACATAATAGTTTTAACAGTTAAGGCTTGATCAATGGACCCTTGAAAAAAAGAAGGCTATCATCCGCAAACAATAAGTGAGATATACCAGGCCTTTGTCTTGTAAGCTTAAACTCTTTAAGAACACCTTTCTCACAAGCGTCCTTTAACAACAAAGAGAGAGCCTCAGCCAGAAATAGAAACAAATAAGGAGATAAAGGATCCCCTTGCCTGAGTCCACACGATGGGTAAAAAGGTTCCAATAGTTGTCCATTAAACCGCACCGAAAACTTCACAGAAGTAACACAAGTCATGATCCAATTAATCCATGTTGGCGCAAAACCAAGAGCCCCAAGCATACTTTTAAGAAATTGCCAGTCCACACGATCGTACGCTTTTGCCAAGTCCAACTTGTAAGCGCAAAACTCTCCACGCTTATCTTTCAACGTACTCAGCGAGTGAATACATTCAAAAGCAATAAGCACGTTATCAGAAATTAACCGGCCAGGAATAAAGGCACTCTGAGTGGGAGAAATCATACCATCCAAGAGGGGTCTCAACCTATTCACCAGACACTTCGATATGATTTTGTAGATGATATTGCAGAGGCTGATCGGTCTAAAGTCTTTGATGGACCGGGGATTCTTCACTTTAGGAATAAGAACAATAGTGGTGTCATTTATACCATCGGCATAACACCTGAGATAAAGAATTGTTGGACTGCCCTTACAATATCCTCCTTCATTAATCCCCAATTTCTCTGGAAAAATCTAGCTGGAAAACCATCCGGGCCAGGAGCCTTTAGCGGACCAATTTGGAAAAGGGCATTACTAATCTCTTCCTCCGAAAAAGGTTTACAAAGCTCCACATTCATATCATCATTGACGAGAGGTTTGACAATCGAAATGATACGAGAAGGGTCAACATTAGAATCACAAGTATACAGATTCTGAAAAAACGTATTAGTGATACCTTTGATTTCTTCCATATTCTCCGTAAGAGACCCATCACTCCTCTTAAGTGCAGAAATATTATTTTTCTTTGCTCTCCATGAGGCCTTTCTCTGAAAAAAACTTGTATTACGATCCCCCAATATCATTTTGTCAATATAGGACCTCTGCTTCCACATGATTTCTTCCTTAATAAGGAGCTCATCCATCTCCAGAAGAGTTTCCTTTCTCTCCAAAACAGCCGCCTTATCACTTCTTTTAAATAGACCATTCAATCTTTTGCGGGCAGCATCAAGTTTCTTTGGGAGATAACCAATGTGAACCCTGCTCCATGAATGTAGGGATGTCATTAATTTATCCAAATTACTTGCCACATCCTGAAGATCCCTTACTTGCGTACTTTTATTCCAGCAATTTCTGATATGATCATCCAATGCTTTACTCTCCCGCTCCCAATATGATTCATATCTCAAATGCTTATTAACAGAGACATTAGGTCGATTCCCAGCAACTGAATGTACAGAGGATAGTGGTCTGACCTGGAAGATATAATATGTGAGACCTTGCAGTGGGGATACATAGCAGACCATTGAGGACATGCCACCGCCCGATCAAGCCGAACCTTCACGTTGCGATTACCTTCCTGCTTATTATCATAGGTCCATGGCAACCCATGAAAGCCCAAGTCAAATAGATTGCATTCTGAAAGAATCTCGCGGAAGTTTGCCATGAGCTTAGAAGACCTCTTATGCCGGGAAAAATGCTCATGCTGCCACATTGCTTCATTAAAATCACCCACCAAAAACCATGGACCAAAGCCAAGAGATTTTACCCGTCTCAGGAGCTCCCACATGACATACCTTTGACTTGCCTTCGGTTCTACATAAACAAAAGTGCATTTGCATTTTGACCCATCACTATTTGAGATATACATGTCAATAAAATGCTCACCAAATTTTTTTAACTCCATAGTAAAACACTCATCCCAAAACACAGCTAAGCCACCACCTTTACCTTTAACTGAAACAGTAAACACATTTTGCATGCCCAACCTATACCTTAAACTCTCAACATATTCTTTATTTTGCCTTGTTTCAGAAAGAAAGATAACATTGGGCCGGTAAGATTTATTGAGATAGACTAATTCTTGAACTGTGCGAGGCCGACCCAGCCCCTAACAGTTCCAGCTAAGCATTTTCATGGCTCCTGACGGGCGACATCAGACGCGCCCGTCAGTTGACTGACAGCCCCCGGGTCGGTTGCTATCTTTGCAGACACCCCATCCTCTTTTCCTTCCCCCACAGACTCTCTCCTCTTACCCTGAACTTCCTCCTCTCCCCCATCTACCTCTTTTGTTACATGAATCATATTCCCATCTATATCTACCTGAGCCTCCACTCTCTCCCCACACACCTTCTTACAAGCTGGAAGGACCACACCGGCTCCCCTCCACTCAAAGCTCTCAACACTAATACTATCAAAAGTAAGAACAAGGTCTTGGTCTTCCAAACATCTTTTCTTGTTGCCCGTCGAGCTCTCCAAAATATCAGCAAAGGCGGCCTTGCGACCGGACAGGTCGCTGCCACTGTTCGGAGGGGTTGGGACCCCAAACTGTACGTGCTTCACACACGCTGCCTGAACGACGGCCCGTTTCTCCTGCTCCTCTCTGTGAAGCCTTCTCCAGCACGCCAACTTCGTCGAGCCACCGGAGGCAGCCAGGCCCTGTTCGCCACCCCCGGCAACCACGTCCACCTTGGTGCCCAGCCGAGCTTCGGCTCCAGGTTGAGCAGTCACTCCCTCCCCCACGGGGTCAGAGAGACGATACGGAGCAGCGTCAACAGACCCGGCCACACTGCCACCTTCAGTCACCGGACCTTTCATATGTCCAACACCATCAACCGAGCCTTGATCTTGCCCATCTTCAACTCTGATCAGTCCCTTCAGAGCAGCAGCAGCAGCCATGGCCGGCTGCACTCCATCATTGGATTCCAGGAGAGCCAGCTGACCCTCCTGGCCAGCTGACACCGTTGGCAGCACCTTGCCGCTGTCGTCGACGTCCCGGCCGTGCTCGGCGCACAGCCCAGTCAGAGAAGGCCCCCCCCCTCCTGGGCGGCCCCTGACCCCAGCCCATGGCCGCCCACCTGGCAGCTGTGGACGGGCTGTTCCGCCCCAGTCATGGCGGACAACGACGGGGAAGCCGCCACCGACAGCTTCTGGACCGCTGAAGAGACGGCAGTGACGACCATTTCGGGAAGCTTTACCAAGCCCCCACGCTGGTGGTGGCCTGACCCGGCCGCTGTCTGCGAGTTCTTCCAGAACGCCGGTGCCTTGATGTCGGTGGTATTCAATATTTTGAGTCATTTTGATGAAAAAAATACTGCAGTTTAACAAAACATGGTATCTTTAAAACTGTGGTATTTTTGCAGTATATAAAAAAGAGGCGCTGACCTCTTTTTTTTTAAACCGAGAAAGCGCAGGCTGCTTGATCTCCCTGTGTCCAACTTCTGGGCATCAACGCCTATGATGCATAAATCGATAGCTAGCCCATCGATACGTCTGGCTAGAGGTGGGCGTACGCATACAAAAGACGACTTAGCCGCCAGTTGAAAACACATGGACGCACGAGCTGCAGACGTCGACCTTTAGTGCATGTGTTAACTACCTCGGTCTTTGATTGATTACAAGAGATAACTCTACTGCAGATCTTAGCATATACTCCTGAATGCATACGGTAGCTATTAGTACAAGCTGATCCCTGAGTGTAGCTGAATATGCATGCAACAACGTAACAGTCGATGCAAACCAAAGAAAACAGAGAAAAACAGCCAATTGCCAAACGACTCGGCAGTTTCATCAAAACTGAGAAAAATTATGATTTTTAGAAACTGAAGTATTCATTGCCCATGTATTGAAATACTTAGGTTTTGGGATATTATGGTTTTGAAAAATGTTGTTGCCAAACTAGGCTAATGTTTATGGTCAGTCATCCTTCATTTGTACTCTTTGAACTGTGATAATTCATTAACGTCAGAACAATATTCTATTTACACCAAAATATCTTAGCATATCAATACTATAGGGTGTGTGACTCGTATGCTGAACCGGTGGTTCTTGGCTCAAGGTGTTTGACTAAATTTAGTTGGCTCATGCATAGAACAACGCTCCAACACTACAGAAGTGTCAGTAGTTTCTTCTTAGACAGATTCATCAGCACCTGCAGCTCCTTCGAGTCATAAGATAGTTACTTTCAGTGTTATTATACTGGATAGAGCTGTTTGACATCTTATCTTTGTTGTTGCCAGTAAAGTGGAAAAAAAATCTTGGGTAGTTTTATCTTCACGTGGTGCAGCTGTGCAAGATAGTCAAATTATTATTTGAGAAAGGGAAATTCAGCGATTGGCTCAAACTTCAGTCTCTGCGTATATGAGATTCAGGACATCCTAAACCATTGTGTTACCTTACGCCATTAGGGGGGAAAATCAACTTTCACCTTTAATCAGGTAGGGTTTCCCCTTTTTCTAATTGTTTGCCCTTTTTTTCCTTGATCTGCAATATTTCTTTGGTACCGCACCATTCTACTCTAAGAATAGGAGATTCATGGTTGTTGGTTGATGTATGTTGGACTTTTCCCATATCATGTTCACGGACCACGTCCGGACAGAAAAACGGATATATACCGGAGAAATTTACAAGTCGGCGTTGGAGATACCCTAAAGGCCTAGGAGAGCTACAAAGTTTGGTCGGACCGTGGGCCCCAAATGACAGTATCAGAACCAATATTCTATTAAAACACTTTATTAAAATAGTATTTAGGTATTTCATTTATTGCGAACAATTACTAAGCTCCCTAGGAATAGAGGCCTAGCCGAGCTCCAACGTTTTTTCCTCAAATTGAATCCCACCTTTAAGGGTCTAGTTGGATCATGGGTCCCACATGACAGTATCGGAACTGATAATCTGTTGACATTTTAATATTTTTGAAATTCCAAAAATGTTCACAATTTTTTTAAAATATTCATGAATTTGAACGAAGTTTGTAAATTCATAAATTCTTCATGGACATGAAATATATATTCATGGTTCTAAAAAATGTTCACAAGTTTTATAATTGTTCATGATCCTTTACAAATGGTTAAGATTTTTTAATAATGTTCATAGCTTTAAAAATATTCTAAAATTTTAAAAAAATCTGAAAGTGAAATTGTTCACAATTTTGAAATAAAAATTTATGAATACAAATATTTAATTATTTAATTATTTTCCTGAATTTCAAAATATATCTATAAACTTGAAAAATATTCATGAATTAAAAAAGAGAAAAAATAAAACAAGCTCCCTAGGAATAGAGGTCTAGGAGAGCTCCAAAGTTATTTCATCGAAGTGGACTCCGACTGTAAGGGTCTGGTTGGGTCATTAGTTCGACATGATAGTATGCGGACCGAAATTCTATTAAAACAAATTAACAACAATAAGGTAATTTTTTTGTGAATTTCCAGAAAACTTTTATGAATTTAAAAAATGTCATAAATTTATAAATTATTCATGGATATGAAAATATACTCGTGGTTTAAAAAATATTGATAAATTTTATAATTTTCACTGTATTTTAAAAATGGTCATGAATTTTAAATAATTTTCGTGGATTTAAAAATTATTTGCAAATTTAAAAAATCATGGGTTATTACAATATATTCTCAGTTTGTTGAAAACATTTATAAATTTCAAAAGGTAGAAGAATTTAAATGTTGTTACTGATTTAGAAAAATAACATATATGAAAGATATCACTAATTTAAGAATATAAACAAAATAAATATAAAAATAAACAGAAAATAGAACATGGAAAAGAATACCGGCAGAGAAGAAAAGAAAAGAAAAAAAAATTGAACAGAACCTTCCCAAAACTGTAAAGATTGGCCTACATGGCCAACCCAATAATGTATGCCGAGGTCCACGTTTGCTCGACTCCCTCCGTGGTATGCCGGTATGCATGAAATATGAATTACTATAGTAACTCTTGAAAGAAAAATAGAATTAATCTCGAAACCAAAAAACGGCACGACAAAGCTTTTGTTACCCTTTATTGTAATAGGAGGCCCGTGGCTTTTTGGCAAGTGCGCAAGCTCTCGTTTGCACAGGATATCTTTGCTTCTTTTGATGCTTTATATGCATGGGATGGAAAGTGTGCTCTAGAATCGACTAGAGTGCTTTAGTGTGTTTGACAACTAGTGTGGCGCTCATATATAAGTAATAAAGAAAAGGTTGGTAGCATGTCCAATGGTTGCAAAATCATACGTACCATGAATTGCAGTATGTAAGTATTACTAGCACATCTGCCCATGCGTTGCAATGGGAGAGAATGTTTTTTGTGAGAAGAAACGGTAGAGATTGAAAGCTGAATAAAAATGTTGCTTATTTATTGATTTGGTGCGGCATACAAGAGTATATAAGAGGGTACAAACCGACTTGGGGTAGGGGTACAAAACTGACTTGGACTAGAAGTCGTATACCATAAGGACTACTCTAACATCCCCCCGCGGTATCAACGGCAGGCTCGACCACATTGAGACTGAAACATATATCTTGAAACGGCTTAGTAGGCAGTGCCTTGGTGAAAATGTCAGCAAACTGAGCCGTAGAGGGAACATGGAGCACCCGAACCTGACCAAGAGCAACCTTTTCACGAAGAAAATAAATATCAATCTCAATATGCTTTGTGCGTCGGTGTTGAACTGGATTGCCGGTCATGTAGACTGCTGATATGTTGTCACAGTAGACAATAGTGGCCTGCTCAATAGGCATGTGTAGCTCAGAGAGTAACTGTCGAATCCATATTGTATCTGCAACGACATGTGCCACAGCGCGATACTCAGCCTCGGCCGACGAACGTGAGACTGTAACCTGTCTTTTCAAAGACCAAGAAATCAAATTGTTACCAAGAAAAACACAAAAACCGGAAGTGGACCTTCGAGTGTCAGGACCACCAGCCCAGTCTGCATCAGAGTATGCGGTAAGTGAGTTTGGAGAAGAATTATTGAGGTGGAGACCATGATTGAGAGTTCCTTTTAGATACCGAAGAATGCGTTTAACATGATTATAGTGAGGAACCCGGGGATCATGCATATAGAGACATGCTTGTTGAACAGCAAAAGAGATTTCAGGACAAGTAATGGTGAGATATTGGAGAGCACCTGTTAGGCTACGATAGAGAGTAAGATCGGAAAAGGGTTCACCGGTAGCCGAAAGTTTAAAACTAGTATCGACAGGAGTGCGAGATGATTGACAGTCAAGCATACCAGCACGATTAAGAAGATCAAGAATATACTGGCGTTGGAAAGAAAAAGGCCGGAGGAATCTCGAACAACAGCAATGCCTAAGAAATGATGAAGGAGTCCTAGGTCAGTCATAGAAAATTCAGACCTAAGAAGAGAGACAATATGATCTAAGAACTTTTGAGAGGATGCGGTAAGAATGATATCATCTACATAAAGAAGTAAATAGGCAGTGTCAGAAGTTTGATGATACACAAAAATAGAGGTGTCGGAGAGAGATGGAGTGAAGCCTATTGTTTGGATGAAGGAGGAGAAGCGTTGAAACCAAGCTCGTGGGGCCTGTTTAAGACCGTAGAGAGATTTCTGAAGAAGACATACATGAGTTGGAAAGGATGGATTTTCAAAACCCAGAGGTTGCTGGCAGTAGACAGTTTCTTGAAGGGAACCATGGAGGAAAGCATTTTTAACATCAAGTTGGTGAATAGGCCAAGAAGAGGAGACAACAACACTAAGAATGGTGCAAATGGTGCTAGGTTTAACAACAGGAGAAAAGGTTTCTTCGTAATCAATTCCTTGTTGTTGAGAAAAGCCATGACAAACCCACCTGGCTTTATATTGTGAGAGGCTCCCATCGGAGTGGAACTTTTGGCGAAAAATCCATTTGCTAGAAACAATATTTGTATTGGGAGGACGAGGAACAAGTTGCCAGGTGTTGTTTTGAAGTAAAGCATTATATTCTTCTTGCATGGCAGCGGCCTAGTTGGGATCAAGTAGAGCAGTTTTGTAATTCTTTGGGAGGGAAGTGAGAGATACGGAGGTATGAAGGTTTAGGCGGTTTTGGGGTTGATGAAATCCTGATTTGGCCCTAGTACGCATGCGATGATCATTAATCGGGGCTGCTGTAGGAATAGCACGAGGGGATATGGTGGGTACGGGTGAGTCCGGCGCAGCGGAAGAGTCGGACGAAGGAGCAGGGCTGGGTGATGGAGTGGGAGTAGGGGCCGGGGGTGGTGGGAAGGGAGCAGGGGTCGGAGGTGTTGGGGACGTCTCGGGTGGGGTGAGGGTAGGGTTGGTATCGGCTATGGCGGGTGTTAATGGTGGTGGTGGTGTGTTGTGCTCAGCAGGTAGGGGAGTATATAGTTGGAAAGGACGGGGAGAGGGGGTGTTTGATGGTGTAGTAGTGCGTTGTGAGAAAGGAAAAAATGTGCTCAGCAAACGTGACATGACGAGAGACATGAACGTGTCCGGTGTGAAGGTCGAGACAGCGATAGCCTTTGTGCTCGTCAGAGAAGCCAAGAAAGGCACATGTGATAGAGTGTGGTGACAATTTATTTACAGAAGTGGCGTAGGCATTGGGAAAACAGAGACAACCGAAAACACGAACTGCGGAGTAGTCGGGATGGGAAATAAAGAGGGAATAATAGGGAGTAGTGTTGGGTTTAGTTTTAGAAGGGCGAATATTTAGAAGGAAGGTGGCCATGTGTAGGGCTTCAGCCCAAAACTTGGGAGGCATAGATGATTGAATGAGGAGAGTGCGAACGATATCATTGAGGGTGCGAAGAGAACGTTCGGCTTTACCATTTTAAGGGGATGTGTAGGGACATGAGAACCTTAGCAAGATGCCATGTTGTAAGAAGAAAGTACGATTTTTAATGTTATCAAACTCGCGACCATTGTCACATTGGATAAAGCAAATTGGGAGGAAGAAGTGAACAGACACATAGCGTTGAAAATTAAGAAAGAGAGAATGGACCTCGGATTTGTTGCGTAGAGGAAAAGTCCAGACAAAGTGAGTGAAATCATCTAGGATAACAAGGTAGTATTTAAAACCCGAAACACTTGCAATGGGAGAGGTCCATAAATCACAATGTATTAATTCAAAGGGATAAGTGCTACAAGAGCTAGAGGAACTACAGGGAAGACGCACATGTTTGCTTAATTGACATGACTCGCAAAACACAGAATTATGAGAGTACCTATTACATGGTATGGTAAATTCACTAAGCAGAGAAGCTAAGACGGCAGGGTTGGGATGGCCCAAGCGACGATGCCAGAGATCGACGGAGGCCAACATGGATGTTGGAGGGGTGGCGGCAGGAACTCCATTAAGAGAATAAAGATCACCGGAGCTATTGAAGTGAGCGATCTCAGCCTTGGTCAGGTAATCCTTTACAGATAAACCAAAAGGGTCAAATTCAGCCAAAACTAGATTGTCGCAAGTAAATTGGCGAACAGAAATAAGATTTTTAATGAGGGCGGGTGCAACTAGAACATCGCGAAGTAAAAGAGGTTTAGTGGAAGAGGGAAGTTGAGCCTGACCAACACAATATATAGGAATAGATGATCCATCTCCAAGGGTAATGGAAGGGAAAGGAGATTTAGTGCAAGATGAGATAACCAATTACTAGATGCAGACATATGACTAGAGGCCCCTGAATCAAAGATCCAATCCGTACCTGAGTTTCCTTGTGCGGCAAAGTTATTCATGGCTTGGAGAAAAGCATCTTGATCCTAGCTCGGCGTCGCAAGTGAGGGTGGCGTCGGGAGCAGTGCCGGCGTATATGATGGTGAAGGCAGTAGGGCCGGCTGGGGAGTGTAGTAGGCGCCGCCGTCAGTGGAGTAGTGACCATAAGGAGCATACGTCGGGACGGCATGAGAGGCATTGGACGGCTGTGGTGAGGGTGGCATCGGGAGCAGGGACGGCTGAGGTGTGTAGTAGGCGCCGCTGTCGGTGGTGCAATGACCATAAGGAGCATACGTCGGGGCGGCGTGATAGGCATTGGCCGGCTGTCGGGGGTTGAGAACCCCGGGAGCACCAGTAGGCGGCCGAAGGCCGGGTTGCCAGGCACCTGAGTATGTCGGCGGAGCACCGAGGGCGGATGGAGCGGACCAGGGCATGGGCCATGCCTGAACAAGCCCCGTCCAAGGATCATGAGGAGGACGCCATGCAACCACAGATGGAGCACTGGTGGGTGGTGCAGGACTCGGTGCTGGTGATGTCATAGGCGAAACCGAACGAGTCGACGGCGGCCTGTAGATAGGGTTTTTGCCGCGGTAGTTCGGACTAGGGTGCCAGCCTGGGGGCGGTTGAGCATATGACGATGCGGACGGCCCGGCGGCAGGAGCTGGCATGGAAGGCGACGCTGGTGTAGACGACAGAGGAGGACGAGCCGCAGCATGAAAGACCTTGGGGCGAGAGTCCTTGCGAGCTTGTGTTTCCGCCGCGAGTTGTAGCAGGGAACGAACTTCAGCGAAGGTAGGAGGAGGCCGTATCATCGGTATGAATGAGGCTTGCTTGTCAAAGTCTTCGCTGAGGCCGACACCGACAATGTTGATTAGCTGTGAGTTGCTGACTGTATCGCCGAGTTCGCGGAGCTCATCACCGATGGTCTTAAAACGCTGGCAGAACAGGTTCACCGGGGCGTCTCCTTGCACCATATTGCGAAGCTTGGTGTGGAGAGTGTTTTTCCGAGCATCGGTGTTGCTTTGGAAGAGCTGACGGAGGGAGTGCCAGATGTTGGCAGCGGTGGCGCCGTCGTGATCGAGCATGTTGAAGATTTCGGTGGTGATGCGGGTGTAGAACCACTGGACGATCGCGAGATCGTCTTTCAACCATTGCGGATCGTCGGGGCGGGGAAGACAGTTGGCGGCGACATGCGAGCGCAGGTTGCAGTGGCCGAGGTGGAGATCGAAGAGATGTCTCCAATGGTAGTAGTTGTGGGCGGCGAGATCAAGAACTATGGGGATGTAGGGGCTGACATTGGAGATTGTGTCGGCAAGAGATATTGGTGCGGCAAGGATGGGTGTAGGGTAGTTTTGTGGAGCTATGGTGAGGGCCGAGAGAGAAGCCGCTGTAGCGTTGGCAGCCTTGGCGATGAGCGCGGCCCAGCGCTCGAAGTAGCCGGGCGGCGGCGGCGTAGGTGGATCCATACCCTAGACCCTGGGACCGGTATCTGATACCATGAAAGCTGAATAAAACTGTTGCTTATTTATTAATTTGGTGAGGCATACAAGAGTATATAAGAGGGTATAAACCGACTTGAGGTAGGGGTACAAAACTGACTTGGACTAGAAGTCCTATACCATAAGGACTACTCTAACAGAGATAATTGATGTGTCCATAAAAAACAGTCTTTGCAGTGAGGAGCTGATGTTTTCTCCTGGGTTATGTTTGACCCACGAGATCTTGATAATTGTAGGGTTGGTTGCGTGGCAGCGACCACCCAACTCTTGCCTTTTTTTCTCCAGGTTCGCCTCCGTCTCGGGGTTGTGACTGCCTCCTCATTTGGTGGTAGCCCGGCAACCTTCGGAACACGGTTGCTTCTACCACTCTCTCATATGACAGCGGAACCTGATGGATTACTGATTGCATTGCATAAATCCCGTTTCATTAACATAATCAGCGCATAACCAGACATGAATGCCCCTTCTTTATTAGGATTTATTCTCTTTAATTATTTTAGTGCTCACGTGCTCACATTTTTTTAGTTGGAGCCAAACCAACATACTCTCTTTATTGGCATGTGCCCATAATTTCTTTCAATTATAGCCGACAGCATATTTAGATATTTGGGGTCTATGCTGCAGAAGGATGGGGATATCGATGAAGATGTGAATCATCAAATAAAAACCGGATGGATGAGGTGGCGGCAAACCTCTGGCATTCTCTATGACAAGAGAGTGTCATAAAAGCTAAAAGGCAAGTTCTATGGGACGGCGGTTTGACCCGCAATGTGTATGATACTGAGTGTTGACCGACTAAAAGGTGATATGTTCAACAGTTAGGTGTGACGGAGATGCACATGTTGAGATGGATGTGTGGCCACACAAGGATGGACCGAGTTCAGAATGATGATATACGGGATAGAGTTGGGGTAGTGCCGATTGAAGAGAAGCTTGTCCAATATCATCTGAGATGGTTTGGACATATTCAACGCAGGCCTCCCGAAGCGCCAGTGCATGGCGGACGGCTAAAGCGTGCCGATAATATCAAGAGAGATCAGGGTAGACCGAACTTGACATGGGAGGAGTCCATAAAGTGGGATGTGAAGGACTGGAGTATCACCAGATAACTAGCCATGGACAGGGTGCGTGGAAGCTTACTATCCATGTGTCAGAACCATGAGTTGGTTGCGAGATCTTATGGGTTTCATCTCTAGCCTACCCTAAATTGTTTGGGACTATAGTCTTTGTTGTTGTTGTATAACCAACCAGCATATTCTCTTTTATTGGCACGCGCAAGCTATCACAGACAATAATTTATGAAGTCTCTCGTTTTTCTCATGATTCTTGAAACAACTTTCATATTTCTAGACAAAATCCTTATTTCCAGGCAACCTATGAACATACAAAAATAGGTGGGATTTAGTATAAAGCTTCAAGGTGGGACTAATCCTATCATAATTGCAAACCTGTTTATAAAGCTTCAAGGTGGGGCTAATCCTATCGTAATTGCAAGCTATCTAGGTTGGTTTTGTCCACCGGCATAATAGGGAAGGTCCATAGTTCAATCCCTTCGTGGCGTAAATTTTTTGTCTCATCCGTCCGACAGGAAATAAAATGCGTGATAGGTCCAGTTCGGCCCACCCGTGGGACAAACGAATAAAATGGGGACCACATGTGAAACACAAAATCCATATTTATTTTAATAGGAGAACCTGGTATTTTTATGTACCAGAACTAACCTAGCTCAATTGGATCCGCTTGAGGAACTGGATGGGATGTCGCAAGATCGGTTCCTTACGGTCGCAAATTTTTTTTGCCTCCCCCGACGAGGATTGATAGTCGATGCGAAGCAGACCTAGTAGGGGTGTGCGGCCGATTCAACCTGAGGGGGCAGAGCAATTATATTTCCTTTTTCTTGGGACAACTTTTTTGAGACATTTTTCTTGGGACAACTGTGTGGGAACTACTATAAGACGCTAGTTCGTCAAATAGCGCGTGGAATGCACACCATATGCATTTGGGCCAGCCCACTGGCAGGCACCGAAACAAACTGTGTTTCTAAGGGGCAAGTAAAAATATAAAAAAGATGCATTGATCAAACTCACAACCTCAGAGACCCAACCATGTGCTACTAGCCACTCAAACAAACAAACGCATCTAGCTAACTCATGGCCAACACAAATATTTCATAACATACTGCAGCGTAAGATTTGAAACATTTTTGATCGATTTTTTTAAATAATTATGAATTGACGCATATTCTTGGAAATGTGAACAAATTTTGAAATCCGGAACATTTTTCAAAAATTCGAACAATTTTTCACAAAAATTGTACATTTTTGAAAAAACACGAACAAATTCGAAATGGAAGAATTTTTTGAAATCATGAAACTTTTATAAAACACAAAGATTTTTTGAGTGTATGAACAATTACTGAAATAGGAACATGTTTAGAAAATGTGGTTTTTTAACACGGACATTAATTTTAATTTAGAACATTTCACTAAAACAAGAATATTTTTCAGATCTGGAAAATTATTATATACATTTAAATTTTTTTGAACAATTTTGGGAAACAAAAACATTTTCCAGAAAATGGGAGCATTTTTTAAATTTGATTTTTTTTGGAAAAAGAACAAAAATTTAAGGTTATAAATATTTTCTAAATGGGAACAAAATTTTGGAATTCTGACTATTTTAAATTTTTGAACAAAATTGGAATTCTGAACATTTTTTTGAAATATTGAATTTACAAAAAAAATAAAAATGGAAAAAATAAACTACTAAAGGGAAAATGGGAAAAGAAATGGGAAAGAAAATATTAGAAACAGAAAAGAAAAATAGAAACGGAACATAGGAAAAAATGAAGCGGGTCGGCCTAGTCTTGTGCGCCCTATGCAAAGCTCCGATTATTTGCCACAACGTGCGACAACTAGCGTTTTGCCAACTGCGTGGGCAGGAAAATAAATGGGTTGGCTTAAACAGAAAAATAGAACATGAAAACGAAAATTAGGAGAGAAAAAAAGAAAAGGAAAAAATTGAACGAAACCTCCCCAAAATTAGAAGGATTGGCCTACATGGCCAACCCAATAATGTCAGCTGAGGTCTACATTTGCCCGACCGCCTTCGTGGTATGCCAATCTCTACTTCTAATGGAGCAGTTCGTACGTGTCGTTCGTTCGTTCGTTGGTTCCTACTCCACCAGCCCCCCTCGATAGCCTTCCCCTCCCACCGATTTTTCCGAAAGCCGATGGCCCATGCATACGAGAAAAAACCAGAGAAGAAAACCACCCAACACTGCCTCAGAAAAATAAAAACGACCCAACGCACGCCCCATCCCTCGTCACACAATCCCTAGCCTCCTCACCTCTCTTTGCCCGATGGGGCTTCCGTGTGGCGGCGGCGTCCACCGCCGGCAGCGCCGCCTGGATCTCCTCGCACCAGCACCTGCCCCATCGCCCGCGACCTATCCACTCCGACGCGCGGTAAGCGCGCCGCGGCCACCAGGCTCGGCACCGCCTTGTCGCCGAGGTTCTGATCCATTGTGCCAGATGAGAGACAGATAGAGTTAGGGAGCGGCCGAGCTCGCCACGGAGGAAGAGAGATGACCGTTGTCCCTTGGTCTAGGCCTGCCCAGAAGCACACATCACGGACGATGGTTGTTGGTCCCACGATCTCCATTGAGGCCCAGCGCGTATCCTAGAATATGTGTGCCTCGGGTAGGAAGTGCAATTCGGTATGATCCTAGATCCCTCCCTCTCCCTCCCTCTCCCACTCTCTCCCTCTCTCTCTCTCTCTCCTCGCACTTCAAATGGCTTCCTGCTTAGTAGATGAAAAGGGGGGTTTAGGTTGGGAGGAAGAAGCTGTATAGATCGAAGGGAAAGCAGAACAAAAGGGAGGGGGGACAAAAGACATTTGTTTGAATGTCTTCCTCTTTTTGACGGTTTTGGAGTCATTGACACACCAAGAATGGTGTTAATATCTCCGTTTTGATGATGTAAGGGATTTAGAGCATCCACATGACCATGGTCGACAATGGCCTGAAGCCAAATTTGTTTTTGTTCACAGACAGATGGTTGTGCGTTGAACTGGTAAATAATACATCCGGGCCGTCTTTTATCTTTCATGGTGTTTCTTTGCTATCATGAGTTTGAACTAAAAGTTTGCATGGGTACTGTCTTTTTCCCCAGCCGTGAGTGTGAGGTGGCAAGATAATTTCAAAATTCAGAATCTTGGTTGGCTGCTCGCGGCGGAGCATGTGGCCGGTGCTTGCGGTAGTGGCAGAGCAGCGTCGGCGAGAGTGGCGCAAGCAGTGGCCAGAGCTGCATGGGCCGCTGTAAGCATGCCATCCAGCGCAACACTTCAAGTATGACAATGTCCACTCTACACCAAGGTACATGGGCACTTGTGCAAATATCTAGCATCTTCATCAACTAGGACTAAGTTATGTGTTTTCTTCTGCCTATGTCATGCGGTAATAATTTGTTCTTCCTATTGTTTGCAGATATTAGTCAGTTGGGAGATGAGGTGGTTTGTCAGATAAGAAACAGAATAAGGACAAGAAGGACCGTTAATTGGACCATGTCATTGTGAACTTGGAGCATAGAATTTTACAGGAGATGGTCGTCGTAAAACTGGGTGCTTAAGATCTAGGGAAGTATAACATTTTTTCCGAAAGCTTAGTAAAACAAATTCACTTTGTGGGTCTAATTTAATTTTTCTATGTTCATAGTTTCTTGCGTCAATAGATAGACCAAGCCGAGCAGGACATGAACTTCCTACTCATGCTTTAGTTCATTTTCTTTGAGTATTTGTGTTCTTAATTTGGTTTTCACTGGTTTGTGCGCCATCCTTTCAAGTTAGATTTGAATTTGTTGTCATAGAAACAAATTTTTTATCGCCTTTAATAGTATATAGAGATAATCCAGTTATGTATGCAAAATTATGCGAGATCCTTAGTAAGGATAATTTTTTTCTGATTCCCTTAGCAGCCTCTGCATCCTTCTGCCTTAGCCTGATCAATTTTTCCCACTATGCCGTTTTTTCCAACATAATGGAACGAATGTGTCAAGTATGCATCCATTTAAAATTTGGTGTCAATCAGTTTTTGGAGGATCGCATCAATGTTCCTCATATTTCTAATATTAGGATATTAAAAATCACCTTTTCCCTACGATGTTTATCTTTTCGGTCTTTTAGCTAATGACAATGTTTCTTGATGTGCCAGTGCCCAGTTGTGTATATTCTTGGACCTTTTACATTCGATATTAACAATCCAAAACTTAACACGTTTCTAGCCTTCTAGCGGAACTTCCATTTAATGTTATCAATTTTTTTGCAGCAAACTTCAAAGTTCTTGATACTTTTGCTTGCACTTATTTTCCACAGGCTCACATATATTAGTGTTGTGCAGTTTAGATCTCAATATGATGCCGATTTCTTTTACGGGTAAGGCAAGAGCTCCGCCTGCTGCTACGACGATCGGCCACTGCCCTACGCTGGCCGAGGCTGCACATCATCGCCTACCCCACCATGCTACACCTTGGGATTGCTGGCTGCCGAAGTCGACGCCATCAGTCGCCCCTCAACACTTTTTTTTCAAATCATGGAAAATCTCTTGGTTTCTTTACAGTGTTGTAATTTGTTTCTATGCTTTAAGTTTTATTGCGTCATCCCTCCAAGACTTTGTTCTCTAACTACAGTTGCATTAGCATGAGGCTCTTCTGTAATATGCAACATACAAATTGTTCTAGATGTCCCCACACTTCTATTTCCAATGCATAGAACCCAAACATATGCTTTTCGCATGTCTCGGGTATGGAATTAATCACTACTGCAAGCTTTGTCTACACTTCATAAGTTATATGGAGCAAGTTGATCTTTAGCAGAATAACATGTGAAATTCAACTTTTGGATTTGTTGAATTAATATAAATGTAGCATTCTTCCTTCTTGACCAATAGGAGCTCGAGTTCTTTGTCTAATGTGGGTACTGAATATATGTGAGTCCTGTTGTAGCATATGAAAGGAGCCTTGATTGTTGAGGATTTCACAACTTTATTACATCTTTTATCAGGATATATTAAATAACTTGCTGGTACGATCTGGGAGCAGATTGTTGCTTTCGCTGGTGAGCCAATCAAGCAATGGAATAACTATAAATTTTCATTAATTGCACTACAGGTGATCTGCTGTCAGATTGTAAATACAACGTGCCACAACCACTTCTGCAGATAATATGCTAGCATGTCTTCTGATTAGTTTAGCAAATGGATTGTCAAAGTTTTTTCTGCTATGTTGCTTGATAGTTCCAGCCCATTGGATTTTCACATGCTCGCCTGTGAGATGGATATAGTTGTGCATTTTTTGGTTCTTGCTATTTTGCAGACCTCTTCTTTTGTTTATAGGCTCCATGGAATAACATGTAAAATTACAATGAAGATCAGTATGTGTTTTGATGATATTTCTTCTCACTTGTTTTTAAGCTGAATCTCGACAAAAGCAACCATACATCTGTTACTCTCTGCGTTAATTCTCATCTTGCAAATGATTAATTTCCTGGCAAGTAGTCTGATCAGATAGTTAACTTTTTTTTCAAATGGGAACATGCACTAGGGCTGCTCCAGGATCTCTTATACAACCCTCAGCTAGAACATTATGGTTACCTCATTTATGTTTTTAAAGGTATTGTGACGTCCGGATAATCAAGCTACAGTAACCTCTACTAATAATGTCACGTCACCTCAATTACGGTTGCTAATCTCGCGTTAGTTCGAAATCGATTCAAATTCAAATTCAAATTCAAAAGAAAAGCAAGCAACAAAAGTAACAAAAATCAAAACTAAAATGTTTGGGTTGTTTCAAATAAATCGTAAGCAATTATGGTGGAGAAAC